>NC_056743.1:891809310-892024310 GCF_019279795.1 Protopterus annectens | reverse complement strand
TCAATCGCACACTTAACTGAACCTGACCCGTAACTTTCCACCACAGCGCTGAAAATACAGAGGCAACTAAAACAGGCAACCAAATTTTTTCCCTAGGAAAAAATATGGTTTTCTGTTGCTTAGATATTTTCAGCTTTCACTGGATAAGGTTCGATATTAGAACATTTGAAGTTTTGAAACTTCGATGTTCTAATATTGACTCTCATGAAATATATACATGTGAGAAGTTTCTAGTTGGTACCAGTCTAAGAGACAGGGCCCTCTTCAAACCTGGCTGACAATTTCTTTATGATTTGTGTGAGCTACTGTTCTCTGACTTTTATTATTCCTCCAAGGTACTTATGCCAGCTTGTCTACACTTAGATCCCCCCTTTTTTAACCACTCTGAAGTTAAACAGCTTGTGAAAGAAATGTTGCTTATGTGATCACTTAGGAAACAGATAGCTCCTCTGTGGGATCTTTACTTTATGCTTAAAAAAAGTATTCTTCCTTCATTTGAGCCAACACATTTGGCTGAATTGAGGTTCTTAACATGTAGGACTATTTAACTCATTGCTCTTACTTTTGCTAGGAGAGTATCTGAATTAAAAGCAACCCTACATCATTTTTCACAACTACAGGCTTTTCCTTAAGAACTAACTCTTCTGTGCCTGAAGTGTTCTCCATTTACTTTAAGCCAGAGTGTTGATCTTCCTGTCTTCTTTCTTAAACCAAGGAGCACAGGAGAAAAGATTCATCTAATGTTGCCAGTCTTCACGCAGTCCTTGACCGTGGGTTCGGTTCCGAACCTCTGAACCGACTCAGCCATTTTTCTCAGCTTGCGCCCTTCGAAAACTCTCAAGCTAGACTCTGCCTATAATGCTCCTCGCAAGAATATCCCAGATCTCGTTTGCCACTTCCTAGTGTCAGGACATCCTCTCCTCAGAGCTCTTGAGTGACAGCTTTTATTCAAAAAAGTATGTTTTTTCATGCCTGACCATCCACCTCTTGGATCTCTCCACCTCCTGACGATGTCATTAAATTGATCGCCCAGCAGGCATGGAAAATACCAGACTCCACTGAGCCATTTCCAAAGAGACAAGACCAGATCTGATCACCCCCTCATGATCAACAACATTGGGAGAAGGGAATACCAGTAGATGCCATGGTGATAGCTGCAGCCACTAAGAAGGAACTTGATGACAAAAGTCCTACTATCCATCCTCCTAATATGGAGCCTAGGATGATGGATGGATTTGGGAAGAGAGTATATGCGTCCTTGTCCTTTGCACTAAGGTCCTTGAATTACATGGTATATTTCACAAAACTTCAATGGAAATTGATGAGTCATCAGATACTCTCAAAGGAGCAGTAACTGAAGTTATCCAAGAAAAAGTAACTTGTCAGCTAGCAGCCCTAGATTCAATTTCTAATTCAGCCATAAGGCTAATTTCACATGCTGCCAAAGGGACGACAAGGGGAGGCGAGTTCAGGCATAGCCATTAGACGTTATGTCTGAATGCACTTATGTGAGTTAGTGGAGCTGTTTAAGTCTTCTTTTGTCAATGCTCCCTTGGTCCCAAAGTTAAAGACACTCTAGCCAGGTGTGAGAAAAATGGTATGACTTTTTCTGCTGTGGGCTTACTCTTCTCCACTCCTCAAAGGCTTTACTCATGGAACCAGAGAAGTGGGAGGCTATAGTTCAAGAAGTCCCAGGGGTCTTTCGAGGACTCATTTGGGAACTTCCCCCAGGGTAGAGGGAAAAGTAAAAATGGAAGATGCCATTCACGAGGCAGAAGTGGCTCGCAGAATCAGGGTTCCAGGGATTCTTTTCCTGGTAACTTATAACAGCGCTCCTGAAAGGACGCCCGATTGCCGTTCTCTGGAAGTAGTTGGGGGACGATTATCCCTGCAACAAACTGCCTGTATACAGATAGCATTGAACACTTGAATGCAGAGGTTTATAACCAGAGGTTACAATATCCCCTTCTTAGAAGAGCCCAAGAAATTGAAAAGGATTCCAGATGTCCCTTCCAGTCACAGGGATGCAGCAGTCTTATAACTTCAAAAACTGCTCGTCAAAAGAGTCATCCAGGCAGTCTCACCAGACCAGATAGGATCTGGATATTACTCACGGTTCTTTTTAGTGCCAAAGAAAACATGAGACTGGAGACCAATTTTTGATCTCAGCCAGTTGAACAAATCTGTTCAACAATCCAAATTCCCGATGGTCACAGTACAGTCTATACTTCCTCTTTTAGGGAAAGATGATTGGATGTGCTGAGTAGATCTTCAAGATGACTATTATCCCATAAAGATGGACAAGAGATCCAGAAGATTCCTGTGCTTCTGTCTAGGAGCCAGTCATTACCAGGTCAGAGCTCTGCCAATTGGTCTCACCACAGCCCCCTGGGTGTTTACAAAGTGCATGGTAGTAGTACCAGCTCACTTCAGACTGGAAGGATTCTATGCATTTCCATATCTAGACTGGCTCCTAACCGCTCCCACCTGGCATTTACTATTACAGGCAAGAGACTGTCATTCAAACTTCCTCCTCAATGGGAATCATGATAAACTACGAAAAATCACACCTACAGCCAACTCAACTAGAATTCATAGGAGCGATGCTTAACACACATAGATTGCGTCCCTTCCTTTGGAAAGACTGCAGAGAATAAGATCATATGTCAGTCAAGTTATACAAAGCAAAAACGTTCCAGTAAAGCTGCTGCAAGCGCGAGGGTCTGTGGCAGCCTGCATCACATGAGGATTCTTCAGTGGCTTCTGGCATCCCAGTGGTCCTTACTAAATTAGCCAATGTTCTACCCAGTAATGATCACCAGTTTATGCAAGAGAGATGTGTTTGTGACTTCATTCCAAAGAGATTTTTGCAGGTAGACCTTTTCTTCCCTCCCCTCAGCCCCAGGCCATAGTAACCATGGATGCATCCCAGATAGGGTGGGGAAGAGGCATTACCTGTGAAAGACAGTCCAAGGCACTTGGTCCCACTTGGAGGCCAACTTGCATATCAGTGTTCTAGAGATGAGGGTGGTGGTGTTAGCATTTCAAGAAACCCTCCCCCTGGGAACAATTGCAATTCACTCAGACAACATGTTAGCAGTCTGGTGCATCAGCAAGCAAGGGGGAACCAGATCTTATCCTCTCTGTTGAGAAGCTCTCAGAGTTTGGCAGTGAGCGATTTCCTTCGCATATTCCAGGGAGCTCCAACATGACTGTGGATAAACTGAGCAGATGTATTCTAATGCCTCACGAGTGGTGTCTCAACCCATCGGTAGCAGAAAAGATACTCTGACACTGGGGCCAGCCTTGCTGTGATCTGTTTGTATCACTCCTGAAAAACAAGTGAAACAGATACTTTGCCCTGATCCCCTCCCCCAGGGGAGTCACCGAAAGATTCTCTTCCTACACAATTGGCCCCTCCGGTCTACTCTATGCATTTCCTCCGTTTCTCCTAATATCCCATTTTCTAAGGATAGCCAACAGGTCGGAGAACAGAATAATTCTCATAGCCCCATTCTGCCCTTGACAGATATGGTTTCCCATTCTTTGGCCCCATCTAATTTGGAAGCCTTCGACTCTGGACCCAGCTCCAGACCTATTGTCCCATCTGGACAGACTAGTTCATCCGAATCTTCAGAACCTTAAGCTCACTGCGTGGCTTTTCCAGTTCCCATGATTGCCAGGAATTCCTTTCTTACTTCCCCAGGTCAACTAATCATTTTGACCTGCCAGAAACGTGTGGCTAGGAAACTGGACTTTTAACAAATGGCAAAAATTTTCTAAATGGTTATCAGAGACTTAACATTGACCCTTACTCGGTTACACTCAATAAAGTCCTGGAGTTCTTGACATTACTTTTTGAAGCAGGAACTTCAGCCTCGACAGTTTGAGTGCATCTATCTGCAATCTCTAACTTTCATTCAGGTTTAAGTGACACATCCCTAATGTCCCACAAGCATTGCAAAGCCTTTCTGAAAGGATCCTTAAATAATGCTCAGGCCTCCATATAAAGAACCCTGTGCACCTTGAGACTTGAACCCGGTACTCCTGTTAATAATTTATCCCCCTTTTGAACCTTCCAAGTATTGCAATCTAAAGTTCTTGTCTTGGAAAACTTTATTTCTGGTAACTGTTACTTCTGTAAGGAGGATATCTGAGATACAAGCCTTATCCTGCAAACCTCCTTATCTAATTTTTCATAAAGACATGGTCTCCTTGTGTACAAATCCTTCCTTTTTACTAAGGCTAGTATCCGAAATCAACCTTAACCAACCCATATAACTCCCAGTTTTCTTTCCCAACTTTTCAAATAAAGGTGACTATTGTCTACATTTACTAGATGTGCATAGACTGTTGGGTTTTTACCTTCACAGGACAAAATAATTCAGAAAATCAGATCATTTTTTTTCCTTTTCTTTAGCTGCTTTGGGTAACCAGTTTCTAAAGTAATCTTGGCTAGATGGCTAAGGGACTTCTATTACCTTCTTGTATGACAAAAAGAATCTGACACTACAAAGGCCTGTTAAAGCACATTCTACTAGAGCAGTAGCCACATCTGCAGTTTTCCATTCTAGAGCTTCTATAGATGATGATGGTGCAACGGCTACATGGGCATTTCCACATATGTTTATTACTCTTTACAAACTGGATCTGGTCTCTAGGGCACGAGTATCCTTTGGCTCAAGTCTCCTCAGGAATATTCTTCCTTGAGACCTCCCAAGATTTAGGTAGCTGCAAACTCTGTCCCCACTGTCAAGGATTGAGTGAAGATTGACAACATCTGAAACATCAGATAAAGAAGTTATGTCTTACCATAAGGTTCCATCATTGTTGTCGATCTTCACTTATCCTTGACATACTCACCCTCCTTCCCCCTGCCCTTTGACTTCTTGGTGAATCGATCCTTTCCTGAGATTGGATTTTCAGTTAGTGATGGAGATGTGGCCTCTCTTCTGCTATTTCATGTCTGTCACTATTGTATGCAAACTCTATCTGAGGTATTCTTGTGAGGAGCATTATGGGTAGAGCCTAGGTCGAGAGTTTTTGGAGGGTGCAAGCTGAGAAAAACATCCGAGTCTTTTCTGAGGCTCAGAACTGAACCCACTGTCAAGGATAAGTGAAGATCGACAACACAAATGGAACGTTATGGTAAGACACAACTTGTTTTTCACACACACTGTCCACAAGCAGCGAAGATACTACCTAGACAAAACTCAAACCTTCAAGAAAGCTGATCAGCTGTTTGTCTCCTGTGAAGGTAAGAGAATAGGCCAGTCAGTGTCAGACTATTTCCAGGTGGTTGTCTCAGGTTATTGTCTTTTTCATGCCATAGTAAGCCACTTCCAGGTAGGGTTAGGCCCCATTCTACAAGGACTTGGGCTTCTTCAGTGGCTTTCTGGAAGGGTGTAGAGACTACAAATTCTCTAGTGGCAGCTACTTGGTCTTGTGTACATATCTTTACAAAGCACTATAAACTGGATTCCTTCTCTAGATCTGGAACCGGCTTTGCTTGGACCATTCCCCAGGGTCTCCTGTAGTCTTAATTTATTGGTACCCTCCCTTCCTCATTTCTAAACTTTGATAGTCTACTCAAGTAGCTTAGGCTACTGCAATCGGGGGCGAATATGTATATCCGTGTTCTGGAAGTGAGTGGCGCTGTTAGCATTGCAGACTTTCCAATACTTTCTCCCTTTTGGGATAATTGTGATTCATATGGTCAACATGTCAGTAGTTTGATACATCAACAAACAAGGGTGGGATATGCTGTTACCCCTTCTGTTGAGAAGCCTTCAGAGTGTGGGAATGGGTGTTATCTTCCAGCCTCTTTCTGATAATGCACATTCTAGGGAACTCCAGCGTGATAGCAGAAAAACGGAGGAGGTCCATTCTGCTACCCTCATTAGAGGTGTCTCAGCATGAAAATGGCAGAAATGATTTTCCATCAATGGAGCCAGCCTTGCTGCAATCTTTTTGAATCTCCGCTAAACAAGTGCAACTGCCTCTTTGCCCTGATCCCCCCCCACTGGGGGAATCACCGAGGGACACTCTACTCCACGATTGCCCCCCCCCCCCCAGTCTCTTCTATGCTTACCCCTCAACTCCCCTTATTCCAAAATTTTTCTAGAAAGTTGCCCGGTTGAAGAGCAAAGTCATCCTCATTGCACCTTACTAGCCTCGACAGATTTGGTTCCCCTTCCTTTGGCCTCATCCACTTTACCCAGCTTGGATTCTGGATCTGATTCCAGACATCCTGTCTCACCCGACATTTCATGACTTATCCGGATATCTCAAACCTCAAGCTAACAGTGTGGTTTCCCTTATTGCTTTAATAGCCAGACCTCTGATGCTCACTTCCCCTGTCCATCATATATTTTTATCTTCCCAGAAGGCTTCTACAAGAAAAACTTACAGAAGTAAATGCGAAAGGTTTGTGTTTTGGGCACCTCAGAAACACATTGACCGCTTCTCAACTCTTGTATGAAGTTTTCTTATATTTTAGGCAATGATTTTTAATGAGGCAGCTAGCTTCTCAACAATTAGTGTTCAGTTAGCAGCAGTCTCTAACTTTCATATTGGATTTGAGAATTCTTCCTTGGCTTCATCTAAGCTTTGTACAGCTTTTTTTAGACACGCTGTTTTGCTGAGACCTCCCTATAAAGATCCTACTGCACCATGGGATTTAAAATTGGTACTACAGGCCTTAATTCATTCCCCCTTTGAACCAGCAGCAAAATGTGATCTTAAATTCCTGACCTGGAAAACTATCATTCTAGTGGCCATTTTCTCTGCTAGAAGAATTTTAGAACTTCAAGCATTGTCCTTTAAACCACCCTACTTGATTTTTCATAGGGATAGAGTGATGTCACATACCCAACCCTTCATTCTTTCCTAAGGTGGTGTCAGAATCCAGCATTATCCAGTCCATTAATTTGCCAGTCTTTTCACGTAAATTTGCAAAACAGGGTAGATATTTGTTGCATTTAATTATGTTTTTACTTACGCAGAACTAAACAAATTAGGAAGGCAGGTCAATTTATGTCCTTTGCAGATTCTAAATTGGGCAAATCAGTTGCAAAGATAACTTTAGCCAGATGGCTGACTGCATATCATTTATCTATAGCAAATTGTGTCTATCCTTACCAAAACAGTTAAGAATCCATTCAACTAGGTCCTTGTCAGCTTTTTCAGTGCTTTCTGTCTAGGGCTTCCATGGATGACATATGTGCAGCTGCCACTTGGATCAGTCCTCATAACTTTATTACTCACCAAACTGGATTTGGTCTTGAGGAGACCAGCTTTTGGCTCAACTGTGCTCAGGAATATCCTTCCTTAGATTCCACCCAGACTTTTTAGGTAGCAAGGGACTTTGTCTCAACAGTTGAGGATAGAATGAAAATTGGCAACATTAGATAGTTATGTACTTAACCATAATGCTCCTTCTATGTTGCCTATTTTAATTTTTCTTCAACTTTCCACTCACCCTCAACCTTTTTTCACAGTAGACTTGTTGAAGAACGAGAGCTGATAAGGATACCACTGTCCTTCATGTTAAGCTCTGGGTATGTTTTTTCCTTCAGGAAATGCTAAAAAATGTATAGTCATACCCTTCGAGGTTATCAGGGACCTGGGGACCCAGGTTGACAGTGGCCTTTCTTTTGACACTCACATTGCTAAAGTGGTTAGAAAGACCTTCTACATTGCCCACCTGATCATGAAGGGATTCACATCCAGATCAAGTGAGGTCATTGTTCCCCTGTACTCTTCACTTATCAGACCAATGATAGAGTACAATGCCCCATTCGGGATGTATCTCACCCGACACCTGCAGCAATTATAGAGACCCCAAAAGTTCCTCACCAAAAGGATAAAGGGACTCCAAAATCTGTCATATGCTGCCAGACTGAAGAAACTCCAGCTCTATTCAGTCGCATACCGCCTGCTCAGAGGTGACCTGTGCCTGACATACAAGGCCATGTGCAACCCGGAATTAATGGACATGCTCCACCTCAAAAAATCCAAATCTACCAGATCCACTAGAGCAAGCGACTTAAACCTTAGCACGGATATAAATAGGACATGCTGGAGGGATAGATTTGTCACCCAGAGACTCCCTATGCTGTGGAATAAAATCCCAGTCCATGTGAGGCAGAGCACCTCGCTGGCTCTGTTCAAGAGAAATCTTGACCGGTGGATGGGAGATCGTAGGTTTACCCCGGGAATCATCTCTGTGTCACTGCTGGACAGAGGCACAACAAACTAATGGGCACAGTATTTTTTAACATAAGGGGTGGCGTAAGCCACAAAACTTTGGGTTAGGCTTACAAATGCCTTAGGGCAGATAGCCTAGTATAAACCTATGAACCTAAGGAATATGTTAGTACTTCCTACTTTATGTAAACCAGCAAACAAGATCTGAGGTACGTTAGGGATTTTTGCATTATGGGTAAGGGAGGAGCTGCAGAGCTTTTTCGTGGCAACGAGCTAAAGTAACAGCTGAGCCATATCCGTGGATCGGATCCAAACCCAGCAGTTGAGAAAGAATGAAAATGGACAACACAGATGGAACATTATGGTAAGTACATAACTTTTTTTTCCAACCTTTCATTCTTTAAATTCTGCTTCACAGAATTTTAAAAGAAAGATATGTTATTCCCAGTCTAAAAGACAATAATTAGAATTTGATTGTATTTCTCTCCAGTGCCTGCACCACAGAAATTGGGGAATCTCTTGTCTCTGAAGAAAGTTTTTCTTCAGATTCTTCTCCTGCAGTTATATTTTTCTGAAACTATAGGCAGAATGAGAATTGTTTCGCTGCGAGCAGAAATAAATTCCTGAATCCCAGCAAAGATATTATGACTTAATTGCAGCCTGCAGCTGATCCTCCTCTCAACAGCATTAGAAGATGTTTTCTTGGCAGCCAGCAGTATGCCTAACAGTCAAATTCTTGCACCAAAAATGTCTGAAATTGTTCCTTAGATGCTCAATTTTTTATTTTCAAATTTCAAATCAGACCCTGCAGTTGCTTCTTTAACAAACCATCTTCTTCCAGATATCATTTGGAGTGCTAACCCTGTTCTTTCAGTCAAGGATAAGAAAGCTTTTGATAAATTTAGGAAGAAAATATATTAATCTGCTGTAACTTCAAAATCTCAAACTGTCAGGCCTGTGTGTCAAAATTACTGCTTACTTTTTTTTTTTGAAAATATGCAAAAGTTAAATGCTACCTACTTTTCTCCCAAAAGCATCTCTGTATTCCATAATAGCTTCTCTTGTTTTGGGTAACCAAACACTTTGAAATGTTCTTATGACTGCATTATCCAGCACTGCTGCTGCTGGATTAGTAATGAGAAGGTTTTCCTGACTGTGTCCAGAGTTTTACCAGGGTATGTCAATGCTGAGATCTTTAAAGGTTCTCCTAGTTAGAGGTATTGTTTAGTCCTTGATGTCCTGAGGTCATTAAAAGATTTGAAAAAGGCAAGTTAATTTGGGGGGGGTGTCAGTCAATATTTTAAACCCTCCTTGCCAAAGTTTAGAATCCTTTTGTATTTAATGGAACCGTACCATCAAGGCTCAGGCAGACAAACTCAAAAATCAGTGGCAAAGAGGGACAAAAGAGGAGGGAGTTTCCCAAAGCCAAGGACAGTCTAAAAACACAGACTGATAATATATCCATGCAGGTTTTTTCTCTCCCCGCCATTGCATTCCAGTAAATGTGTCTCACAGTCTGACTCTTCATTTTCCTTTTGTGTCATCAAATAATCTCAGACAAGTGGGATCTGAGAATAATTCAAAAGGCTAAAACTGGAGTGAGAATCCCTTCCCCCTTTTCAGGGGTTCTTCCACATGTGTCAAACCAATCTTCTGTGATGTTCATTGTGTTTCACTGTTGCAGTCATTATTCTTGGGTTATCCTGCTGGCAGGCGACCCGTAGTCGGCCTGAGTTCCAAAGTCTTGGTCCGGTGTCAGTTGCTGTCGCATCTTCCCTGACGTCAGTGCGCCAGGGGTGTAAAAGTTGCAACAGACGCCATTTTCTTCAGTCTTTCTTGCTGCGCGGTGCCCGAAGCATAAGCAGGTTCGCAAGTGCCGGTCGGCCGACTCCTGAGATTTTCAAAATTGAATTTCAGAACCGAAGTCTTCAATAAAGCTAAGTACCCCGTTGGGGAAACTTTTTCTTGCTCCAGACCGATGTCAGTAAAAGTTAATAATTGTATTTCTTGTGGGAAGCAAATACCTCATAAGGACTTCCACTCTTACTGCATTCCTTGCCTAGGCCCTGACCACTAGTCGTCGGTTTTGTGCTAGATTTAATAAACGCACTATTAAACGTTGGTTTGATTTTGCTTTACATTATTTTGGACGAAGATTTAATTACATAATGCCATCGGAACAACCGACGACCGGAATATATAGAAAGCGCAAAGACAAAGAAAAAGACAGGCATCCGAGGTCCAAAACCGACGACGAAGCCTCTTCTAGGCCAGTTGCCGGTTCTCAGTGAGGTGCTTTCGCAGCCCCTAACACCCGCTACCTCAGAGCCACAGGCTGCAATCGACAGCCACGTGGAGACACAGAGGCCTGTGAAAACTCAAGGTATTGGGCCTATGGAAAATATACCTTCAGATGGGTCCGGAGCCGCTGAGCAGGCACCGGCTTCTGAGGGTGTTTTCGGAATTTCACAGCTTACAATTAAAGCTACTACAGGAGCAAAGGCAAAGTCAAAAACGCCATTAAAGACAAAGAAACAAGTGCAGCATTCTCCAGAACAGTCATCCATGCCCAAGAAACAGATGCTTAAAATGGCCGAAGACCTTATTACTTTAATCAGGGGCTCCCATCCCCCTCCTGACAAAAGGCCTAGGCAAGACACTGATTATGATTCCTCTGATCAGGTTTCCATTTCTTCTGATTCTTCCTCTGACCAGGGCTATTCTCTCCCTCCCTATGAGGACTCTGATGCTGAAGAGTCCATTCCTTCAGCCTCACCGCCTGAGCATTACTCTTTTGGGGAAACCCTGCACACCATGTGGGAACACTTCCACTGGGAGAGCCAGGATTTCTCAGAATCCAAGAAAAGGCTCAGAGATTTCCTTCTATTGCCTCAGCACAGGCCCTTGGCTATCCCCCCTGTGCTTGATATTGTTGATGATGTTTTTTCTGAATCCAGTCTGTGTCCAGATTCTTTACCCCCTGCACCAGTAAAGCCAGCCAGATACTACAGGGTCCCTGACTCTCATAAATTTCTTTACAAAAACCCCACTGCAGACCCAGAAACTATTTCTCAGGGTCCAAAAGGGGGTTAAAGCTTCCACTGCCAAAGATCCTGTCCCCTCAGATAGGGATTCCAGAGCTCTGGACAGATGGGGGAAAAAAGTTTACACGTCTGCTACTTTAGCTGTAAGAGCTTTAAACTGTCAGTTTCACATGCTTAAATATCAGCAGTATCTCATGGCATTGTTAAAGCAGAAAATGGTTACAAATACTGAAGGTCCTGACTGTAAACAAATGCAGGATTTATTGCATGCAGTTGAACAAGTGGGAAAGCATACTCTGCAATGTGGTTTTGATTCATTAGAGGCTTCTTATAGAGATGCAGTTACAGGCTCAGTTATTCGAAGACATGCTTGGTTGAAAGAACAAAGTTTACCTGACCATGTTAAAATGAAATTATTGGATGCTCCACTACAGCATGATACTTTGTTTGGTGTTAAGGCTGAAGAAGTTTTAAAGAAAATGGAGGATAAAGCAAAGTCAATGCAAACTGTGAAAGATTTCTTACAGGTTCAGCCACCTAGATTTAGCAGGAACTGGCCTTCAAAAAATTGGTCCTTTTCAGTGTCAGACAGGCCACAAAGAGGAAAATACAGACTCCTAAGAGGCAGATCTCAGCGCCAAGGCTCCTACATACCTAAACAATGGGGTTCTTCAGCCCCCAAAGGAGGAGAAGACAAATCACAACCTTGTAGAAAACAGTCATAATTACTTCCCTCTGCAAATGCCAAGCACTTACCAGTTGACAGCACCCCTAGGGGGAAAGCTAGCACTTTTTTCAAAAAAATTGGCACATGATCACCCAAGACCAATGGGTGTTGAATATAGTTTCTCAAGGGTACAGGTTCCACTTCCATACGCTTCCAAAACCAAAAGGTATGCCAAACCTGCCTCAAAACCAATGGGCAGAGGCACAAAAACAGATTGCAGCTCTTACGAATATGTGAGCTATTCAGAATGTCCCACAAGAAGAACAGGGCCAATGATTTTACTCACGACTTTTCCTAGTACCCAGAAAGGACAAAACATGGAGACCAGTACTTGACCTGTCAATCCTAAATACTTTCCTGGATGTTCCAAAATTCAGAATGTTAACACTACAACAACTCTTGCCCATGGTGGGCAAAGAGGCTTGGCTAGTTACTTTGGATCTCAAGGAGGCATACCTGTACGTCCCAATCAGACAATCATGCAGAAGATACCTCAGATTTATAGCAGGCTCAATGCATTATCAATTCTCTGCACTGCCCTTTGGCTTATCTACTGCACCCAGGGTCTTCACAAAATGCCTGGCACCAGTAATTGCATTTTGCAGGCAAAAAGGAATTCATATATATCCCTACTTGGACGACTGCCTTATTCAAGCAGAGAGCAAGAACATTCTTCTAAAGCACCTGGAGTTTGTAAAAAGATTACTAATTTGCCTAGGGTACACAGTAAATGAAAAGAAATCAAAACCAGTGCCCTCTCAAGAGATAATATTCCTGGGTGCAAGCTTGAATACAACTACCCAGATGGCTTATCTCACACCAGACAAAGGCAACTGACTCATTACTTTCAAATGATGGCAACAAAGACCCAGCTCCCTGCAAGAAGAATTCTGCAGGCCCTGGGTTGCATGGCAGCTTGCATTCTACTAATTCCATATGCCAAACTGCATATGAGGAAACTACAATAGTTTCTAAAAAGTGTTTGGACTCAGCATTGTCACAGCCTACAGACAATCATAACCTTGATTCCCTGCCTACAATAGGAGTTTCGATGGTGGTCACAGGCCTGTCACCACAACAAGGGACAGCCTTTCACCTTACCTACAGCCAGGCAGACAATAACAACGGATGCATCGGATTACGCCTGGGGAGCACATATGGCAGGAAAATGTATTCCGGGCACGTGGCCCAAGGAACAACTGCATCTTCACATCAATCAAAAAGAAATGCTAGCTGTACAGAAGGCCCTGACAGCCTTCAAGGACCTAAGACATCCAGGACAATTATTTATAAAGACTGACAATACCACAGTTATGTGGTACATAAACAAGCAAGGGGGCACACATTACTACGCGTATGCAGACGAGCCATGACTTTGTGGAACACAGCACTGACTTACCAGGTACATCTGCAAGCACAATTCCTGCCAGGAACAAAAAATACACTGGCAGACGAACTAAGTAGAAATCTCATGGATCCTCACGAATGGAAGCTAAATCCACAAGTGTTCAACATGATAAGGGAATGGGGACGCCCAGACATAGATCTATTTGCCTCCCCTCACAATTGCCAATTACAGAAATTTTGCACAAGGACTTATCACTCTCAAGCATGGAAAAGTGGATGCTCTATCTTTCAACTGGAATATCCGATGCCTCTTCTCACCAAGATGCTCCTAAAAGTCAGACAAGAGAGGCCAAAAATTATCCTGATAGCACCAGACTGGCCACGCCAGCACTGGTACCCAATCCTAAAGATTTTGTCCCAAGGCCCGCCTTGGCCTCTACCTCAAATCCCTCATCTGACACAGCAAAACAATCAGATTCTGCACAGTCAACTCAGAACCTTAAACCAGGCAGCATGGCACATAATGTAGCCACTCAGACTGCACCTCTTTGTAAAGCTGTTCTGGATGTAATTTTGGAAGCCAGGAAGACCCAGCACCAGGAAATCTTACGTGGGAAAATGGAGATTCTGTGCTTGGAACCAGGCACAAGGCCTCGACCCACCGGTCCCTAATATGCCTCAGATATTACAATACCTGACTGAGATGTTGGCCTACCTTTTTCTTCTATTAAAATCCTTGCCTCTGCCATTTCAGCTCATTACAATATGGATCCTCCTATTTTTTCACATCCTCTTCTACAACAGTACCTCAGAGGGGCAAAGAATATAAGACCCCCTAGGAGAGCACCAGTACCTACTTGGGACCTCAATTTTGTTTTAGAAAAACTAACGCTGCCTCCTTTTGAACCAGCCAGCACAGCTGATCTAAAATTCTTGTCATGGAAAACTGCTTTGCTCCTAGCAGTAACTTCAGCAAGAAGAGTTTCAGAGTTACAAGCATTGATGGCTGTGGAACCTTTCCTCATTTTTCACCAGGACAGGGTTTCTGTAAGGATGAACCCAACATTCATGCCAAAAGTGGTCTCCAATGTGGCCTTAAACCAAACTATTCATTTGCCTACTTTCTACCCAAATCCCCAGAATAAAGGAGAAAGACTTCTGCACTCTTTGGATATTCACAGGCAGCTACGACTTTACTTGGACAAAACAAAAGCTTTCAGAAAAACTGAGCAACTGTTTGTAGCATATGCTGCAGGATCACAAGGAAAACCTATTACAAAGCAGACAGTTTCCAAATGGATAGAACACTGCATCCGCTTCTGTTATGCACAACATGGCATATCTGCGCCTAAGGGCATTAGACCTCATTTTACCAGAGCAGCAGCCACTTCAGCAGCTTTCCTCAGAGGGGTACCAACCAAAGATATATTAGAAGCTGCAACCTGGAGCTCAGTGCACACTTTTACCAAGCTACCACCTACTTCTCTACTCCAAATCCAAAGCAGGCTTTGCCACTGCAGTTCTGCAGGGCTTGTTAGCCTCGCCAAATCCAATCTAGACCCAGCCACCCTGCCTAAGCTTTGGGATTCTACCCAAGTGTAATGACTGCAACAGTGAAACACGAACATAGTACAGTTGTGTACCTACCATAAATGTAGATGTTCGAGTGTATTCACTGTTGCAGTCCTGGTTACCCACCCACCATCCCCCTCTTTGCTGGGACTATTCTGTACTTCTCAACTCTATACAACCTATGTGGTGTATTTGCTTTTAGAAGACGAAAATGTTTTTATGATAAATGCATGGTTGTTTGGCATATTTTTATCTTTACAGCCTTCATATCTGGGGGCACCTGACATCTGGGGCAAGAAAAACTGAAGAAAATGGCGTCAGTTGCAACTTTTTTACCCCTGGCGCACTGACGTCAGGGAAGATGCGACAGCAACCGACGCCGGACCAAGACTTTGGAACATGGGCCTAACTACTGGTCGCCTGCCAGCAGGATAACTCAAGTGTAATGACTGCAACAGTGAATACACTCGAACATCTACATTTATGGTAGGTACACAACTGTACTTTTCTTCTTGTCAGGGAGCAAATGTGCCTAGGGGGTCATAGAACAATTTTGCCCAAAGCAAGTAGGGAAATGTGTTTATTCAATAATCTTTCGGGTGACAGTGAAAAATAGAACTTGGAGGCTACTACTAGACCTTTCCTTTCTGAACCTTCACATCCACATCCCAAAGTTCAAAATGCTGTCCTTAACAGTGTAAGATGTTCATCGTGTTACACTGCTGCAGTCAGTCATTACACTTGGGTTATCCTGCCATCAGGCGGTTCCCCAGTCGGCCTGAGTTCCAAAGTCTTGGTCCGGCGTCTGTTGCTGTCTCCTCCTCCCTGACGTCAGTGCGACAGGGGTATGTAAGATGCAGCTGATGCAATTTTCTTCAGTCTTTCTTGCCGCTTGGTGCCCGAAGCAGAAGCAGTTTGCAAGTGCCGGTCGGCAGACTCCTGAGATTTTCATTCCGAATCAAGAACCGAAGTCTGCTACAAAGCTAAGTACCCCATTGGGGAAACTTTTTGTTGCCTCAGACCAATGTCGGTAAAAGTTAATAACTGTATTTCTTGTGGGTAGCAAATACCTCATAAGGATTTCCACTCCTATTGTATTCCATGCCTAGGCCCAGACCACGACGTCACTGGTTGTCTGTTTTGTGCTAGGTTTAACAAACGCACTATTAAACGTCGGTTTGATTTTACCCGACATTATTTTGGTAGAAAATTCAATTACACCATACAGTCGGAACTTACACCGACCGGATTACATAAAAAATGCAAAGACAAGGACAGGCATCCGAGGCCCAAAACTGACGACGAGGCCTCTTCTAGGCCGGTCGCCGGTTCTCCAGTTTTCAGCGAGGCACCTGCGCAGCCCTTGACGACCGCATCCACAGAACCACAGACCGCCTCCGACTCCCACGTGGAGCTGGCTGGGCCTTCGGACGCTCTTTGTTTTCAGCCTACTGAAACTAACCCTACTGAGGGAACCGAAGTAGCTGAGCAATCCACAGCTTCAGAGGGTGTCTTCAGACCTACCCAGTTAACTATTAAACCCTCTGCTAAGTCTAAGGCCCCTTTAAAAAAAAGAAACGGATGCAGCATTCTCCAGGACAGGCTTCCATGCCTAAGAAACAAATGCTCAAAATGGCTGAAGACCTAATCACCCTGATCAGGGGGTCCCATCCCCCTCCTGATAAAAGGCTCAGGATGCAGATTATGAATCTTCTGACCAGGTGTCCATTTCTTCAGATTCATCCTCAGACCTAGGATATTCCTTACCCCTTATGAGGATTCGGATGCTGAGGAATCTATTCCATCAGCCTCTCCACCTGAGGACTACTCCTTTGGGGAGACCTTACATACCATGAGGGAGCATTTCCATTGGGAAGGCCAGGATTACTCAGAATCCAAGAAAAGGCTCCAAGACTTCCTTTTGTTGCCTCAACACAGACCCCTTGCTATTCTGCCAGTGTTAGATATTGTGGATGATGTGTACACTGAATCCAGCTTAAACCCGGATTCCTTACCTCCAGCCCCAGTTAAACCTGATAGATATTACAGAGTCCCTGACTCTCACAAATTTCTGTATAAAAGCCCTGTTGCTGACCCTGAAACTATTTCTCAGGGACCCAAAGGGATTAAGGCATCATCAGCAAAAATCCAGTGACCTTCCAGGCATTAGACAGATGGGGAAAGAAAGTATATACGTCTGCAACTTTAGCAATGAGAGCCTTAAATTGCCAGTTTCACATGCTAAAATATCAGCAGTTTTTGATGTCTCATTTGAAACAAAAGATGCTTCCAGACTCAGATCCTCCTAATTTTAAAGAAGTGCAGGATTTATTGCATGCAGCTGAACAAGTGGGAAAGCATACTTTGCAATGTGGTTTTGATTCCTTTGAGGCCTCCTGTAGAGCAGCAGTTACAGGCTGTGTCATTAGAAGGCATGCTTGGTTAAAGGAACATACATTACCAGATCATGTTGAGGCAAAATTATTGGACTTATGCAGCGGGATGTGTTGTTTGGAGTTAAGGCAGAGGAGGTATTAAAGAGGAGGATAAAGCAAAATCCATGCAAACGGTGAAGGATTTCTTACAGGTTCAGCCTCCTCGTTTTAGCAGAAATTGGCCAACAAAGAATTGGTCCTTTCCAATCACAGACAGACCTCAAAGAGGCAGATACAGACGTCCAAGAGGTAGAGGTCAAGCACAAGGTCCTTACAGGCCTCGACAATGGAGTGCACCAGGTCAGAAGGAAGGGGAAGACGTGCCACAACCATATAAAAAGCAGCCTCAATGACTTCCCACTACAGCTGCCAAACAGTTCTCTCTTGGCAGCCCCCTTAGGAGGAAAACTGGCACTTTTCTATCACAATTGGCTTTGCATCACCAAAGACAAATGGGTTCTCAGCATTGTATCTCAAGGTTACAGGTTCCAATTTCTCACTTTGCCAGGGTTAAAAAGAATGCCAAATCTGCCACCAAATCAATGGGCAGAGGCTCAAAAACAAATTACAGCACTCATGAACATGAGAGCTATTCAAAAGGTACCACCACGGGAGCAAGGACAAGGATTTTATTCAAGACTCTTTCTGGTTCCCAGAAAGGACAAAGCCTGGAGACCCATTCTAGATCTTTCTTTAAATACTTACCTGGATGTTCCAAAATTCAAAATGTTGACACTACAGCAGCTTCTTCCCATGCTGGGCAAGAAAGCTTGGCTCGTGACTTTGGACCTCAAGGAGGCATATCTGCATGTCCTATCAGACAAAACTGCAGAAGATACCTCAGATTTCTAGCTGGTTCAATGCACTATCAATTCTATGCACTGCCCTTTGGCTTATCTACTGCACCCAGGGTCTTCACAAAGTGCCTGGCACCAGTAATTGCAGTTTGCAGACAAAAAGGAATTCAAATTTATCCATACCTGGACGACTGCCTGATTCAAGCAGAGAGCAAGGACATTCTTCTAAAGCATCTGGCGTTCGTAAAAAAGTTAAGTTGCCTGGGGTACACAGTAAACAAAATAAAATCAAAACTGGTGCCCTCACAACAGATAATATTCCTGTGTGCCAGCTTGAGCACAGCGGCCCAGATGACTTATCTCACGCCAGACAAGCAAGGACAGCTGACTCAATACTTTCAATTGATGGCAGCAAAGACCCAACTCCCTGCAAGAAAAATTCTGCAGGCCTTGGGCTACATGGCATCTTGCATACTACTAATTCCATATGCCAGACTGCATATGAGGAAACTACAATGGTACCTAAAGAGTGTATGGTCTCAAAACTGTCAAAGTTTGGAAACAGTTATACCTCTAATTCCTTGCCTTCAACAGGAGTTTCGCTGGTGGTCTCAAGCTGGTCACCTCAACAAGGGACAGCCTTTTACTCAACCCACAGCCAGGCAAACAGTGACAACAGATGCATCGGATTACGCCTGGGGAGCACACATGGCAGGAAAATGTATTCAGGGCGAGTGGCCCACAGAGCAAAGGCATCTTCATATCAATCAAAAAGAGATGCTAGCTGTACAAAATGCACTTATAGCTTTCAAGGACTTGCTGCATCTAGGACAACTACTACTAAAGACAGACAACACCACAGTTACGTGGTACATAAACAAGCAAGGGGACACGCATTCCTACCCCCTCTACAGACAAGCCATGACATTGTGGAACACAATTCTAAACTACCAAGTTCATCTGCAAGCACAATTCCTGCCAGGAAAGAAAAACACACTGGCAGACGACCTAAGCCGAAACATCATGGATCCCCACGAATGGGAATTAAATCCACAAGTATTCAGAATGATAACACAAAAATGGTGGAGCCCGGACATAGATCTGTTTGCATCCCCAAACAACTGCCAGCTACAGAAGTTCTGCACAAGGAGTTACCATCCACAAGCGTGGAAAGTGGATGCCCTCTCATTCAGCTGGAAAAACTTACAAGTATACGCTTTCCCTCCTTTACCTCTCCTTCCAAAGGTACTCATAAAAGCCAGGCAAGAAGAGCCAAAGATGATCCTGATTGCACCAGACTGGCCACGCCAGCACTGGTACCCAATCTTAAAGAACTTAGCACAAGAACCACCCTGGATTTTGCCTCCAATCCCACATTTGCTGACTCAGCACAACAATCATATACTTCACAGCCAGCTAAAGACCTTAAACCTAGCTGCATGGAAAATACCTTAGTCAAGCACGCGATGCCTCTCTCCAAAGCTGTTATGGATGTCATTCTGGGGGCCAGAAAGGCCTAGCACCAGGAAAGCCTACTTGGATAAATGGAAAAGATTCTGTGCCTGGAACCAGGCTCACAGCCTTGACCCTCTTGTCCCAAACATTCCTCAGATACTTCAATATTTAACTGAGATGCTGGACAAGGGCCTCTCCTTGTCATCAATCAAGATCCACGCCTCAGCCATTTCTGCTGATTACAACATGGATCCACCAATTTTTTCTAATCCTTTGCTCAAACAGTACCTCAGAGGGGCTAAAAACATAAGACCGCCCCGTAGAGCACCTACCCCAACTTGCGACCTCAACTTTGTTTTGGAAAAATTAACTTTACCTCCTTTTGAGCCAGCTAACAGCAGAATTAAAATACATATCTTGGAAAACTGCTCTGCTACTGGCAATTACATCAGCACGAAGAGTTTCAGAATTACAGGTACTAATGGCAGATGAACCTTTCCTCATTTTCCACCAGGACAGGGTGTCTTTAAGAACTAACCCTACGTTTATGCCAAAGGTGGTATCAAGTGTGGCTCTAAACCAAACTATTCATTTGCCAGCTTTCTACCCAAAACCACAGAACGAGGGGGAGAAATTACTACATTCTTTGGACATTCACAGGCAGTTACGCTTCTACTTGGACAAAACCAAAGCTTGCAGAAAATTTGAGCAAGTATTGGTAGCATATGCTGCAGGAGCACAGGGCAAAGCCATCTCAAAACAGACTATTTCAAAATGGATAGGACATTGCATACGTTTCTGCTATTCTCACCATGGGAAACCTTTACCTAGCAGCATTAGATCTCACTCCACCAGGGCAACAGCCACTTCAACTGCCTACCTCAGAGGAGTACCTACCAAGAATATTTTGGAAGCAGTAACATGGAGTTCTGTGCATACCTTCACCAAGCATTACCATTTGCCTTTATACTCCAGATCCAGAGCTGGCTTCGCCACTGCTGTACTGCAGGGCCTTATAGCCACCCCTAATGCCTTATAGAACCAGCCTCCCTACCTCAGCTTTGGGATTCCACCCAAGTGGTAATGACTGTAGCAGTGTAACACGATGAACATAGTATAGATGTTCATAGTGTTACACTGCTGCAGTCATCACACTTGGGTTATCCTGCCATCAGGTGGTCCCGCAGTCGGCCAGAGTTCCAAAATCTTGGTCTGGCGTCGCTTGCTGTCGCTTCTTCCCTGACGTCAGTGCGCCAGGGGTATATAATATGCATCCAACGCCATTTTCTTCAGTCTTTCCTGCCGCTCGGTGCCCGAAGCAGAAGCAGTTCGCAAGTGCCAGTTGGCCGACTCCTGAGATTTTCGCAGTCGAATTTCAGATCCGAAGTCTTCAATAAAGCTAAGTACCCCATTGGGGAAACCTTTTTCTTGCTTCAGACCGATGTCAGAAAAAGTTAATTGTATTTCTTGTGGGAAGCAAATACCTCATAAGGACTTCCACTCTTACTGTATTCCATGCCTAGGCCCTGATCACGACGTCACTAGTTGTCGGTTTTGTGCTAGATTTAACAAACGCACTATAAAAAGGCGTTTTGATTTTGCTTTACACTACTTTGGCCAAAGGTTCAATTATACCATGCCGTTGGATCAGCCGACAACCTCAATACCGAAAAAACACAAGGACATGGATAGGCATCCGAGGTCCAAAACCGACGACGAAACCTCTTCTAGGCCAGTTGCTGGTTCACCAGTTCTCAGTGAGGCGCTTTCGCAGCCCCTGACACCTGCTACCTCAGAGCCACCGGCTGCTTCCGACTCCCACGTGGAGACATCTAGGCCTTTGGAAACTCAAGGTATTGGACCTACGGAAACTAATCCCTCAGATGGATCCTGAGCCGTTGAGCAGGCATCGGCTTCTGAGGGTGTTTTCAGACCTTTACAACTTACCATTAAAACAACAGCCAAGACAAAGGCACCATTAAACACAGCATTCTCCTGGACAGTCCTCCATGCCTAAGAAACAGATGCTTAAAATGGCCGAAGACCTCATTACTCAGAGGTTCCCATCCCCCTCCTGAGAAAAGGCCTAGGCAGGATACAGACTATGACTCCTCTGGTCAGGTTTCCATTTCCTCTGATTCCTCTTCAGACCAGGGATACTCTCTACCCCCTATGATGACTGATGCTGAGGAATCTAGCCCTTCAGCCTCTTCTCCTGAGGATTATTCTTTTGGGGAAACTTTACATACCATGAGGGAGCATTTCCAGTGGGAAAGTCAGGATTACTCAGAATCCAAGAAAAGACTGAGGGATTTCCTCTTATTGCCTCAGCACAGGCCCCTGGCTATTCCGCCTGTGCTAGATATTGTGGATGATGTGTTCTCTGAATCCAGCTCATCTCCTGACTCTCTGCCCCCCTGCTTCAGTCAAGCCAGATAGGTATTATAGAGTCCCTGACTCTCACAAGTTTCTTTACAAAAACCCTTCTGCTGATCCAGAAACTATTTCCCAGGGTCCAAAAGGGGTTAAGGCTTCCATTGCAAAAAATCCAGTACCCTCTGACAGAGATTCCAGAGCTTTGGATAGATGGGGGAAGAAAGTATACACGTCTGCAACTTTAGCAGTAAGAGCTTTAAATTGCCAGTTTCATATGCTTAAGTACCAGCAATATTTAATGGCTCAGTTAAAACAGAAAATGCCTGCAAGCTCAGAAGCTCCTGATTGTAAAGAAATGCAGGCTTTATTGCATGCAGTTGAACAGGTGGGAAAACATACTCTGCAATGTGGTTTTGATTCTTTAGAGGCCTCTTGTAGAGCCGCAGTTACAGGTTCTGTTATTCGAAGACATGCTTCGTTAAAAGAACAGAGTTTACCTGATCATGTTAAGGCAAAATTATTGGATGCTCCTTTACAGCATGATACCTTGTTTGGTGTTAAGGCAGAAGAGGTGTTAAAGAAAATGGAGGATAAAGCTTAAATCTATGCAAACAGTCAAGGATTTCTTACAGGTACAGCCACCTCGGTTTAGCAGAAATTGGCCAACAAAGAATTGGTCCTTTCCAGTGTCAGGCCACAGAGAGGCAGATAGATGCCCTAGAGGCAGATCTCAACCCCAAGGCTCAAACAGACGACGACAGTGGGGCACCTCAACCCCAAAAGGAGGTGAGGACAAGTCTCAACCTTACAGGAAACAGTCACAATGACTTTCCTCTTTGGAAGCCCCCTTAGATGGAAAACTAACACTTTTTTCTCAAAGCTGGCAAACAATCACCCAAGACAAATGGGTCCTGAATATTGTGTCTCAAGGTTACAGATTCCACTTTCATACTTTACCAAAGCTAAAAGGAATGCCAGATCTGCCACAAAATCAATGGGCAGAGGCACAAAAACAAATTTCAGCCCTCATGGACATGAGAGATGTACAAAAAGTACCATAACAGGGACAAGGATTTTACTCAAGACTCTTCCTGGTCCCCAGAAAGGACAAAGCCTGGAGGCCCATACTGGAACTTTCAATTCTGAATACTTACCTGGATATTCCGAAATTCAAAATGTTGACATTACAGCAGCTTCTACCCATGCTGGGCAAGAAGGCTTGGCTTGTTACTCTGGACCTCAAAGAGGCATACCTGCATGTCCCTATCAGACAAATTTGCAGAAGATACTTCGGATTCAAAGCTGGTGCAATGCACTGCCAATTCTCTGCATTGCCCTTTGGCTTATCTACTGTGCCCAGGGTCTTCACAAAGTGCCTGGCACCAGTAATTGCATTTTGCAGACAAAAAGGAATTCAAATATGTCCATACCTGGACGACTGCCTCATTCAAGCAGAGACAAAGGACATTCTTCTACAGCATCTGGCGTTTGTAAAAAGATTGCTAATTTCTCTAGGGTACACAGTAAACAAAAAGAAGTCAAAACTAGTGCCCTCACAACAGATTACATTCCTGGATGCCAGCTTAAATACAATGGCCCAGATGGCTTACCTCACGCCAGACAAACAACTTCAACTAACTCAGTATTTTCAGTTACTGGCAAAAAAGTCCCATCTCCCTGCAAGAAAAATTCTGCAGGCCCTGGGATTCATGGCATACTGCAAACTACTAATACCATATGCCAGACTGCATATGAGGAAATTACAATGGTACCTAAAAAGTGTTTGGACTCAACACTCTCAGAGTTTAGAAGCAGTACTTCCAATGATTCCCTGCCTACAACAGGAGTTTCTATGGTGGGCACAGGCATGTCACCTAAACAAGGGTCAGCCTTTTACCTAACCCATAGCCAGGCAAAACAGATGCTTCGGATTACGCCTGGGGAGCACACATGGCAGGAAAATGCATTCAGGGCAAGTGGACCACAGACCAGATGCATCTTTACATCAGTCAAAAAGAGATGTTGGCTGTTCAAAATGCCCTAACAGCTTTCAAGGACCTTCTACTTCCAGGACAACTATTACTAAAGACAGACAGCACCACAATAATGTGGTACATAAACAAGCAAGGTGGCACTCACTCTTATTCCCTATGCAGGCAAGCCATGACCTTGTGGAACACAGCTCTAACGTACCAAGTTCACTTGCAAGCACAATTCCTGCCAGGAAAGAAAAATACTCTGGCAGATGACCCAAGCAGAAATATCACGGACCCTCACGAATGGAAACTGAATACACAAATCTTCAGCATGATAACACAAAAATGGGGATGCCCAGACATAGATCTTTTTGCCTCCCCACTGAATTGCCAACTACAAAAATTCTGCACAAGGACTTATCACAAACAAGCATGGAAAGTGGATGCTCTTCTGTTCAGCTGGAAAAACCTAAAAGCCTATGCCTTCCCACCACTGCCTCTCCTTTCAAAGGTACTCCTAAAAGCCAGGCAAGAAAAACCACAGATGATCCTGATTGCTCCAGACTGGCCATGCCAGCACTGGTACCCAATCTTAAGGAACTTGGCTCAGGGCCCACCATGGATTTTGCCCCAAATTCCACACCTTCTGACTCAACAAAACAATCAGATCCTGCACGGTCAGCTCAAAACCCTAAACCTGGCTGCATGGCAGATACTTTAGTCAAACAGGCAACACCTCTCTCTAAAGCTCTTATGGATGTCATTTTGGAGGCCAGGAGGCCTAGCACCAGGAAAGCTTACTCAGAAAAATGGAAGAGATTCTGCGCCTGGAACCAGGCTCACAGCCTTGACCCTCTTGTTCCAAACATTAGTCAGATTTTACAATACTTAACTGAGATGCTGGACAGATGCCTGTTCTTTTCATCAATTAAGATCCACGCCTCTGCCATTTCTGCACATTACAACACGGATCCTCCTTTATTCTCTTATCCCTTGCTAAAGCAGTACCTCAGAGGGGCTAAAAACATAACACCACCCCGGAGAGCACCAACACCAACTTGGGACCTCAATTTCATTTTGGAAAAACTGACCCTACCACCTTTTGAGCCAGCCAATACAGCCAGTCTAAAATTTTTATCATGGAAAACAGCTCTGCTCCTGGCAGTAATTTCAGCACAGAGAGTCTCAGAGCTACAGGCATTAATGGCAGTGGAACCTTTTATAATTTTTCATCAGGACAGGCTATCTTTAAGGACAAACCCTACCTTCATGCCAAAGGTGGTGGTATCTAGTGTGGCTCTTAAACCATCCATTTGCCAACTTTTTATCCAAACCCCCAAAATAAAGGGGAGAAACTTCTGCATTCTTTGGACATACACAGACAGCTATGCTTCTATTTGGACAAAACAAAAGCATTTAGGAAAACTGAACTGTTTGTAGCATATGCTGCAGGATCACAAGGCAAGGCCATCTCAAAGCAGACTATATCCAAATGGATAGGACACTGTATTTGTACTGCTACACACAGCATGGGAAATCAGTCCCAAATAACATTAGGCCTCATTCCACCAGGGCAACAGCCACTTCAACAGCCTTTCTCAGAGGAGTACCTACCAAGGAAATTTTGGAGGCTGCAACTTGGAGTTCAGTGCACACCTTCACCAAGCATTATCACCTGCCTCTTTACTCTAACTCCAGAGCAGGATTTGCCACTGCAGTTCTGCAGGGCCTCATAGCCAATCCTAACTCTTTATAGATCAGCCACCCAACCTTAGCTTTGGGATTCAACTCAAGTGTGATGACTGCAGCAGTGTAACACGATGAACATAGTGCAGTTTTGTACTTACCATAAATGTAGATGTTCGGGTGTTCACACTGCTGCAATCCAGGTTACCCTCCCTCCATCCCCTCTGAACTAGCTGGACTTATCTATACCTTTCTATCCTATACAACCTTTGGGGTGTATTTGCTGGTAACTGAAGGTATTGTTTTTATTTTATATGTTTATTTTTGATTAGCAATATGTATTGCCTACCTACTTGGGGGCACCTGACATCTGGGGCAAGAAAAACTGAAGAAAATGACGTCTGATGCATATTGTATATCCCTGGCCCACTGACGTCAGGGAAGAAGTGACTGCAACCGACGCCGGACCAAGACTTTGGAACTCTGGCCGACTGTGGGAACCCCTGACGGCAGGATAACCCAAGTGTGATGACTGCAGCAGTGTGAACACTCGAACATCTACATTTATGGTAGGTACAAAACTGTACTTTTTGTACCTACCAGAAATGTAGATGTTCGAGTGTAAACACTGCTGCAGTCCAAGTTACCCTCCCTCCTTCCCCTCTTACTTACTGGTACGTACCTATGCCTTCTACCCTTTACTACCTATGGGGAATATTTGCTGGTAACTGAAAGTTATTGTTTGCTTTTCTTATGTATGTATTATTAGCAATTTGAATTGCCTACCTATTTGGGGGCACCTGACATCTGGGGCAAGAAAAACTGAAGAAAATGGCGTCGGCTGCATCTTATATACCCCTGTCGCACTGACGTAAGGGAGGAGGTGACAGCAACCGACGCCAGACCAAGACTTTGGAACTCAGCCCGACTGAGGAACCGCCTGACGACAGGATTACCCAAGTGTAATGACTGCAGCAGTGTTTACACTCGAACATCTACATTTATGGTAGGTACAAAACTGTACTTTTTCTCTCATCCCACCTCTCAGTTTTTTGGTAACTTTAAATTTAAAAGAATGCTTATCACATCCCAGTTCTCAAAGACTTCAGACTTTTTTGAGTCTGGCTTACATTTTCAGTTTTTTGTCTTAACCTTTGGGCTGTCCACTGCTCACAAGGCATTTACAAAGTGTCTGGCACCTGTGATAACTGAGACAGAGTCTTTTACAAAATGTCAGAAGTCTCTTATTTGTGTAAAGAACCTCCATCTCAGCTTGGAGTTCCAAGTAAATGTTCTAAATTTTCTCTAATTCTTACTGAATGGATAAAGGATAGTGTTTTTTGGATATCTTCTGGATACATCCCCTGTGAGTTTTTCTTCCTCAGGACAAAGTAGAACTTGACAAGGATTAATTTCTAATTTTTTCCAATCAGTTTATCATAAACCAGGGAATATCTCAGAATTGTGGGTTTCATGGCCTCTAAAATTCTCATGATTCCTTTGGCCAGACCTCACATGAGGAAAATTCAGTAGTTCCTCACATCCAACACTAGCAGCCCCTACCTTTTCAGAGCCCAGGGTTGGTATTTGCCAAAAGGGGAGTTACTTTGGTGGATGTATCAGTTACTCAACTCTAGTCTCCCCTTCTCCCTTCCAGCTTGTACTTGGTAACTGCAGATACCTCGGATTTTGTCGAAAGCTGTTTACAAGAGGGTGAAGGTTCAGGATCTGTGGAACTTGCAGTGCAGACTAAAATACACAAATGTCAAAGAAATGATGGCAGTAATAAATGCTCTCAAACTCTAATCCATTTTTGGACTCTGGATTGTTGTAATCACAGACCACCACCACAGTTGTGCGGTACATAAACAGGGAAGACTAGCTCCTACTCCCTTTACAGATTAGCTGTGGTAGCTTGGGAACTGGCAACTGAGCACAATATTTCATTTGAGCAGAATATCGATGCATACAAGCTGAGCTGGAGCAGATCAGAAACCCACAAATGAAAGTTGAACCCAGGGTTATTCCAAGAATTGATACTGTAGGTAACTCCTGAAATACGTTTGCCTATGTTAACAACTGACAAAGAAATGCTGCAACAGGTTCCTTGCACACAGTCCTAGAAGACAGATGCCTTCTCATTCCCATTGATGGGAATGTTCATGTGTACTTTTCCACTGGTAACCAGGGTAATTCTTTTTTGTTTTTAATCTTTTTATTATCAGTTTTTAATAATACAATACAAAGTGGTAACAGACCATGCGCAACCAAAACAATGAAAGCAATATAGGCTTGTATACAACAAATAACCAGGGTAATTCTAAAGATTTGGAAGTACTTGCCAAAGATAATTGTGGTGACTCCCCTTTGACCCAAGCAGCAGTAGTTCTCCCTTTGTTTTGAAAATGACCAAGGGCAGTTACCACAAGCTTCCTTACAAAATAGACTGACTCACAAAAGACAGGTTGTGTGATGCATCCTACCCTTCATTGTATTCAATGGACTACCTAGATGCTAGAGTTTTAATACCTTTTGTGCACCTGTTTTCTTAGAGCATGCAGCAGATATTAGAGGAAAATACACGCACATGATTTTCTAGAAGCAGGTTTAAGTGGAAAAGATTTTCTAGCTGGTGCTAAAGTAAGAAATAGATCCTCTGCCTTTTCTTACTCTCTTTTACTGCTTGTCTGCTCATGCCCCCCCCCCCCCAATTTATATCCAATCTTAGAGTCCTTTTTTGAAAGGGGTTCTACATATCCATCCACCTAGAAAGCAGATGGCTGCTTCTTTGGATCTCAATTTTTCTTCTAGTGAAACGTGCATATTGTCCTTTAGAGCCAGCTTGTGAGGATGAATTGAAGTTTTTAACTTGGAACAGCAGTGTTACTCAGTGCTCTGACTGCTGCAAGAAGAGTATCTGAGTTACAAGTTGTTATGGTGAGACATCCTTAACTGTTCTTTCTTAAAAAAAGTTTGTTTGTGAACAAATTATTCATTATTGCTTAAAGTGGTTTCAGAGTTTGAGACATGCTATTCATCTCCCTGACTTCCTTCCCAGATCCATAAGTAAGGGTGCGAAGATTGTACATACACTGGAGGTTCAGTGTCAACTCATAATTTGTGGACAGGGCTAAAACCTTAAGGAGTTTGAATCATTTTGTTTGATATGAAGGTATTTATTTTATTTATTTATTTATTTAAATTTGTTGACCGGGAGTGTCCGACTGGATGTGGGTCCATTTTCAGGGGAGGCCCGGGGTAAAATAAACAGACAGTAGTTACATTGGATTACATAGCAATTAACAATTTAACATAGAAATTACTTACAACATATTTACAGATGAAGAACATAGTACATCAGTAGACAACTAGAATCTTTATCTGTGAAATACATAACAGGCATTAACAAATGTAACAATGAGAAGTTCCTGCTATATAATAAGTACTAGGCTTATGAGCATCTGAGCTTGCTATAATCAAGGTAGTTAGTGGAGTGGAAAGAAAGGTAGTAGTTGGATGGGGTGGATGATATTAGAGTGGGAGTTGCAAGGGCATAGCCAGCATGTTTTTAGGTGCGCTTTTAGTAAAGTTTTGAAGTGGGTGCATGATGGTACGGAGGTAATTGTGGGTGGGAGTGAGTTCCATAATTTGGCTGTGGCGCAAGAGAATAGTGCTTCACCAGCAGAGTTATTGGCTTTAGTGATCTGCAAGTGATTTTTGTTGCTGGATCTTAGTGGTCTGGTGGTGCGATAGGGTTGGAGTAGATTCTGGAGAGATGGGACATTTAGTGGATGGTTTATTAGTTTGTGGGCGAGTGAGAGTTGATACCACTGAAGGAGGTGAGGGAGTTCAAGCAGGCCCAGTTCAGCAAGTGAGAGACAGTGGTGACTACGGTAGGATGCCCCTGTGGCGAATTTGGCGATTTTGTTGTAGCAGGTCTCTAGCTTGTTTAGATCACATTGCCTTAGGTTGGTATATATTGGAGAGGCATAAAGTAGGGTGGAGATAAGGTGGGAATTTGCTATTGAAATCTTTGCTGCTTTGGTGAGAAATTGTTTATTTCTGTATAATGCTCCTAGTTTTTTCTCGTCTTTTTTTATGGTCATGGATATGTGAATGTCAAATTTTAGTTTGTCTATTTCCACTCCTAGCAATTTGGTGTGTTCAGTTGGGTATATAGTGGTGTAGTCTTTTGCTGTGATGTTAAAGTGAGAATTGTTTTGAGTATGTTTGGTGGGTTGGAAGATGAGTAGTTTAGTTTTGTTTGGGTTGAGTATTAATTGGGCATCGGATAACCATGTTTCAACAGAGGAAAAGGCTTCCTGTGTGACTTTTTGCAGTTTGGGTAGGGACTGGGCTGAGCAGATGATGGTTGAGTCATCTGCGTATTGGATGAGTGTGCCATGTTTGGTGGCAGAGGCTAGATTATTGGTGTAAACAGAGAAGAGTAGAGGTCCAAGGATGGATCCTTGGGGAATCCCTATGGAGACAGGTAGTTGGGGAGATATGTCATTCTGCCATACAACGGATTGTTGGCGGTCAGACAGGCAACTCTGAAACCAGTTGGTGACTGATTGTGAGAAGGATAGGTTATTGAGGACAGAGATAAGTTGTTTGTGTGGGACCATGTCAAATGCTTTAGATAGGTCTAGGAAAGTAGCAGAGGAGAGATAGCCATTGTTTTTATGCTGAAGGATAGTGTTAGTAAAGGAGAGTAAGGCAGTGGTGATGCTATGGTTTGGTCGGAAACCATGCTGAGTACTGGAAAGGAGGTTGTTAGTAAGGAGGTAGTTTGAGACCTGAGAGTGTATGCATCTCTCTAGTATTTTGGAGAGTGGAGAGAGAATAGCTATGGGGCGGAAATTAGTTAGTTCTGTGGAGGGTCCACCTTTGTGGAGGGGAATTATATGTGAGACTTTCCACAGTGTGGGAACGTAACTTTCTGACAGAGATTGGTTAATCAAGATGGATACTGGGTAGGCCAGAGCATCAGCTGCGATTTGTAGGTATTCACTTGGGAGGTTGTCTGCTGCTAATTTGGTGGGCTTAAGTTTAGTTAAGAGTTTTTTTATGTTTGAGGTAGGTACAGGAGAAAAAGAGAAGGGAGTGGGGAGATTACTAGTTGAAGGTGTGGGTTGGAGGGGAGGGGGTTTGTGTTTAGCTAGTGATAGTATGGTTTGGGTGAAGTGTGTGTTGAATAAGGTACCAATAGTTTCTGAGGAGTGAGGGATGTTAGGAGGAGGGGTACTGACTTTACCTGGGTGGAGGATGGAGTTTATGGAGGACCAGAATTGTTTTGGGCTGTGTTGTGAGGAGTCTAGGGCAGACTGGTAGTATTGGAATTTGTCCTGTTTTATCAGCTTTTTGACTCTATTGCGTAGTTCTAGGAATTTCTGTCTAGCTGAGGGGGTTTTGGTTTTGCGCCAGTGCTCCCAGGCTTTTATCCCTGTTTTTCATTTCTGACTTAGTGGTTTTCTGTAGCCATGGGGAGGGTTGTGCTTTGGTTCTGGAAAATCTTATGGTGGGCATGGTAATTAAGGATGTTCAGGAAGGTAGTATTAAAAAATTCAACTGCGTCAACTAGACTGAGGTACTTTAGAGCATGCCAGTTACATTCTTTGAGGGATGAGATGAATGTGAGTGGGTTAAAGTTTATTTTTTTATGTATTTGACAATAGATGACAGGTTTAGCTTGGTATAGGTTTTTTTTTAGTAGGAATGTTGGGGAGTGATCACTGAGGCTATCTGATAAGCAGCCTGTTATATATGACTCGGGGCTCTTACTGACTAGTATCCAATCCAGGGTAGTGTGCTTGCTGGAGTTTTTATTTATCCTTGTTGGTGACTGGACTAGTTGGGTGAAGCCATGAAGGTGTACATGATGGGTTGGATTGTTGCCAGAACAGGATTGACAGTCAATATTGAAATCACCTAAGATGATAGTTTCTTGGGGGAGATGGTGGGTAGACCAGCTGAGGAGGTTTTCTAGTGGAGGGATGTTTTGGCCAGGTGGGAAGTAGCATCCAATTATGTTGATGGTTTTGTTTTGGTTAATTTTGAAGTTGGTATATATTATTTCTTCATTGCCTATTTGTGGAGCTGATGATTTTAAGATCTGGATGTTTAGATGCTGTTTAAATGTTATAGCTACACCACCTCCTTTTTTGTTTAGCCAGTCTACTCTTAGTATGCCGTAACCTGTAGGGAGTATTTGCTCACTGGTAATGTGTGGTTTTAGAGAAAACAAACGCCAGAAACCAAAATGCAAAGAACAAGACAGGAAACCACTGGATAAACACTTTATATAAGTAAAGCTTTCGGATACAATTAGAAGTATTGAGAAAGGATTGTATCCGAAAGCTTTACTTATATAAAGTGTTTATCCAGTGGTTTCCTGTCTTGTTCTTTGCAATGTGTGGTTTTAGCCAGGTTTCTGTCAGGATGACTATATCTGGGGAGTACAAGTCTATGGTGGCATGGAGTTCATGGACTTTGTTGGATATACTTCTAATATTTAGGCTTAGTAGAAGGAAGTCACTTGGCTTTCTATTGACTGTAATATGGAAAATGTTGTGGTTTCTAGTCTGATTATGAGGATTGGGGTTGGAGATGGTAGGGCCAGGGTTGGGGTGGCTAGTTTTGATATGCATGAGATTATTAGTTTTCTCAGTTTTTGAATGTGTTTGTTTATAAGGGAAACTTTATGATTGTGCTCTGTGGGTAATCGGTATGGTGGGAGGGTTACTATGTTAAGTTGTAGGGATGCTTTACGTTTGAGTAATATAGTTGGTAGAATATGTGGGGGGTGCATAGGGATGGTTCTTGATCTGATGGGAGGGGAGCTTAGTATGGGTGAGACATGAGTGGTGGTGTGAGTAGTAGTACAGTGGTAGTGGTTGAGTGGGGGAATGATGGAGCTTTGGTAGGATGTAAGATATGCAAGGAGAGTGCATGCAGTGAGCAAAGGAAAGGTATGCTTGTACATGTTAGCTGAGGAGTTGTGATAGTAGAGGGAAGATGCAGGAGGTAGTGTTGGGTTAGCGCTGTGGTTGGGTATTGGAAAGATGGGAGGGGTTTGAGTGCAATAAAGGTGGGACCACTGGAGGCAGGAGGGAATAGGGGGCAGGGTGGGGGAGCAAAGCGGGTAGAGACCCTGTTAGGTTCTTGTTTGAGGGGCTGGAAACCATCACAATTGACCAAGGACTGCTCTGAAACTGCAAGTCATTTCTTAATTTCTCAGGTGGAAAAACAGGATAATCTTGTATCAGTAGGCTACTGTGGTCATAGTTTAAATTAACAAACACACAGTATTGATCAGTTATGGATACTATTTGCTAACAGAAGGGAATAAGAGAAAGTGGAAGGTGTGTGTGTGTGTGTGTGTGTGTGTGTGTGTGTGTGTGTGTGTGTGTGTGTGTGTGTGTGTGTGTGTGTGTGTGTGTGTGTGTGTGGTGGTGGTGGGGGGGCTGCTTACAGCCAAAGCAGAGTGCTCTCCAGGGGAAAATGAATATTGGCTCAAACAGGTAGACACATACTCAAAGTTAACTGTAGCTGTTCGCAGACAGTTCAGACCCAGACTGCACTTTTCTTATAAGAATGTTAAAGGTGGTACCACAGTTGAATACTTGAGTGGTGTTTGGTCTAGAAAAGAAGAGTACAGAGAGGAGTTGAGCACTTTTGAGATGGTAAATATATATATTATAAAGATTATAAAAAACACACTGAGCAAATAGCTACCACATGCAGGACAATATCCTGAACCACTACTTAGTATATGCAGATACTGAGCCAATTGGAAGAACATTAGAAAAAAAAAACCCAGACCGTTATGCAGTCACAGATAAAAATATAGCGAGCAGCAATCTGTCGTGGTTCTCTAATGTGATTCTATCCACCAGTAACAGCACAAGCTTATAGAAATAATTTAGACACTAGTATGAGCTGTCTGCACACAACACAATTACATGAATAACATGAGTGAACAAGGTGCAGCTATGCAAATAGACCATACATACTATTATACTAGAAACAACTTGGTGCATACAAAATGCTAGCATGCCATAGTAACATCAATAATAAAGCATAAATCATATTAGATGTCTAACACAATTCAACATAAACATATACAGTTGTAAAATGTCTCATACAATTCAACATAAATAGGCATTTACAGTTGTAAAACACTTACTGGAGAGAGACACTGAGCCTTCATGGGGCCTGTAGCAGAGTGGATTGTAGTTTTACAAATGGTGCCTGCCACAGGTAATATTTATTAACTCTGGGATTGTCTTAAGGTAATAAACAGGGAAGGGGGAGGGGAGAACAAGGGTGTGAGCAGGCAGATGTTCATCGTGCATACAGCTGCAGTCATAACAGATGGGTTATCCTGCCGTCAGGCGGGTCCTCGGTCGGCCAAATTCCAAAGTCTAGGTCCGGTGTCGGTTGTCGTCGCTTCCTCCCTGACGTCAGTGCGGCAGGAGTGTAAAAGGGGCAGCTGACGCCATTTTCTTCAGTCTTTCTTGCCGCGCGGTGCCCGAAGCAGAAGCAGTTCGCAAGTGCCGGTTGGCCAGCTCCTGAGATTTACGAAAGTATTTCAGCCGAAGTCTTTTTGAAAGCTAAGTACCCCGTTGGGAAAACTTTTCTTGCCTCAGACCGATGTCAGACAAAGTTAATTGCATTTCATGTGGGAAGCAAATACTGCATAAGGATTTCCACTCTTACTGTATACCTTGCTTAGGCCCAGACCACGACGTCTCGGCCTGCCGTTTTTGTGCTAGATTCAACAAACGCACTATTAAGCGTCGGGCGGAGTTCGCCCTTCACTTTTTTAGCAAAAAATTTTATTATATTATGTCGTTGGATACTCTGACTCCAGTTTTGAGCAAAAAACACAAAGATAAGGACCGGCATACGAGGTCCGCACCACCTACTGATACCACGCTAAGGCCTACTACCGGTTCTCCGCGAGGCGCCTACGCAGCCCCTGAGTACCGATGACAATGCATTACCGGTGTCTTCAGTACCCGAGGTCGCAGGCTCCTCGGCCCCCATTCCTACTACAGATACCGACGCCACTCCTGGCGGGGAAACTCAGAATTTAGACAGGCCTGCCATTTCTCAAGGGGTCTTCAGGCCTTCCTCCTTCTCTATTAAAGCCTTCACTAAATCTAAAACAGCCATGAAAACCAAAAAACAGGTTCCTCAGACACCCTCTCAAGGCACCATGCCTAAAAAACAGATGCTTAAAATGGCTGAGGATTTGATTACTCTTAACAGGGGTTCTCAACCCCCCCCTGACAAAAGGCTCAGATTAGAGGAAGACTACCCTTCCTCAGATCAAGCTTCTATTACCTCAGAACTATCTGAGGACCAGGATTGTGCCTATTCTCCATTTGAAGACTCTGATGCAGAGGAGTCTATTCCCTCGGTCTCTCCCCCTGAGGACTTCTCTTTTGGGGAAACCCTGCATACATTGAGGGAACACTTTCACTGGGAAGGCCAAGATTACTCAGATTCCAAGGAAAGGCTCAGGGAATTTCTTCTGCTCCCCCAGCATAGGCCTCTGGCTATCCCTCCTGTTTTAGATATATTGGATGATGTGTACACAGAAGCCAGCCTTAATTCTGATTCTTTGCCTCCAGCTCCTGTTAAACCAGACTGGTATTACCTGGTTCCTGATTCTCACCAGTTCCTATATAAAAGCCATACTGCTGACCCAGAAACTATTTCACAGGGTCCCAAGGGAATTAAGGCCTCTACTGCTAAAAACCCATTACCTTCGGAGAGAGATTCCAGCTCTTTAGAAAGGTGGGGGAAAAAGATATACACCTCGGCCACTTCAACCATGAGGGCATTAAACTGTCAGTTCCATATGTTAAAGTATCAACAGTTTTTGATATCTCAGCTGAAAAGCAAAATGACACAACCAGAACAACCAGATTTAAAAGAGTTGCAGGATTTGTTGCATGGTGCAGAGCAAGTGGGTAAACATACCTTGCAGTGTGGTTTTGATGCTTTAGAGGCCTCATGTAGAGCTGCTGTTACGGGGTCTGTTATACGTATGTCATAGCTAAATTATTAGATGCACCTCTTCAAAAAGATGTATTGTTTGGTGTTAAAGCAGAGGAGGTGCTAAAGAAAATGGAGGAAAAAGCTAAATCAATGCAAACCGTGAAAGATTTCCTGCAGGTACAGCCTCCACGTTTCACCAGAAACTGGCCTTCAAAAAATTGGTCCTTTCCAGCCACGGACAGACCTCAGAGGGGCAGATACAGGCGTCCAAGGGGTACAGGGCAACCTCAAGGATCTTTCAGAGCCAGACAGTGGCAAGCACCAACCCCAAGAGGTGGAGAAGATAGATCACAGTCTTTTAGAAAACAATCACAATGACTTCCCCCTACACCTGCCAAGCAAATATTTAATGGCAGCACCTTTTGGGCGGAAAACTGACATTCTCAAAAAATTGGCATATTGTTACAAAAGACAAATGGTTTCTGGACATTATAGACAGAGGCTACAGGTTCCACTTTCACACCCTTCCAAAAATGAGAGGCATGCCAAACCTGCCACAAAATCAAAGGGCAGAGGCACAAAAACAAATTTCAGCTCTCATGAACATGAAAGCAATTCAAGAGGTGCCTGCAAAAGAACAAGGTCAAAGGTTTTATTCCAGACTATTCCTGGTACCAAGGAAAGACAAAGATTGGAGACCTATCTTAGACCTATCCATCCTAAACACATATCTACAGGTGCCAAAATTCAAGATGCTCACATTACAGCAGCTTCTTCCCATGCTGGGCAAGGAGTCTTGGCTGGTAACATTGGACCTCAAGGAGGCATACCTGCATGTCCCTATCAGACAAGATTGCAGAAGATACCTCAGATTTCTTGCAGGTTCACCCCATTACCAATTCTCTGCATTGCCCTTTGGCTTATCTACTGCACCCAGAGTGTTTACGAAATGCCTGGCATCAGTAATCGCCTTCTGCAGACTACAAGGGATACAAATCTACCCATATCTGGACGACTGCCTGATCCAAGCAGACAGCAAGGACATACTACTGCAGCACCTGGCGTTTGTAATAAAACTGTTGAACTTCCTGGGATACACGGTCAACAAAAAGAAATCAAAACTAATACCCTCTCAACAAATAATTTTCCTGGGTTCCAGCTTGGATACAACCACCCAGATGGCCTATCTCACGCCAGACAAGCAAGGGCAACTTTCTCAATACTTCAGAAAAATGGCAACTTACACCAGGCTAACTGCAAGGAAAGTCCTGCAGGCTCTGGGATTCATGGCATCTTGCATCCTACTAATCCCATGTGCAAAGCTGCATATGAGGAAACTTCAATGGTACCTAAAAAACTTATGGTCTCAACACAGCCACAGCTTGGAAGCAACTATACCACTCATTCCATGCCTTCAAAAGGAATTTATGTGGTGGGCTCAAGCTTGCCAAAGAAACACAGTTCTTCCTTTCTGTGTACCTCAAGCAACTCAAATCATCACAACAGACGCCTCAGACTACACCTGGGGAGCACACATGACGGATCGGTGCATTCAGGGAAAATGGGCACGTAAAGAGAAGCTCCTTCACATCAACCAAAAGGAAATGCTAGCTGTGCAAAAGGCTGTTATGACCTTCAAAGACCTACTGCATCCAGGCCAGCTATTGATAAGGACAGACAACACCACAGTGATGTGGTACATAAACAAACAGGGGGGGAACTCATTCATACCCCCTGTGCAGGCAAGCCATGACCCTATGGAACACAGCATTGGAATTGAAAATTCAACTACAGGTACAATTCCTGCCAGGGAAGGAAAACACACTGGCAGACAATCTAAGCAGAAATATGACAGATCCACACGAATGGAAGTTGCATCCTCAAATTTTTACAAAGATAACTCAGGCATGGGGACAGCCAGACATTTTTGCTACCCACAGAAATTGTCAGTTGAAAAAATTTTGTTCAAGGACCTATCATCCACAGGCCTGGAAAGTGGACACACTTTCCTTCAATTGGGCAACATTGACAGTCTATGCCTTCCCACCTCTTCCTCTGCTGCCCAAAGTTCTATTAAAAGCCAGAGCAGAGAGGCCGAAAATGATTCTCATTGCTCCAGACTGGCCAAGGCAACACTGGTATTCGCTCCTGAAGAGCCTGACACATTCCCCACCATGGATCCTACCTCTGGTCCCTCTTCTGTTGTCCCAGCACAACTACAAAACTCTTCACAGCCATCTCAAAACTCTAAATCTAGCTGCATGGAGAATTCCTTGATTTCCCAACAGTTTCTCCTCTCCAAGGAGGTGCAGGATGTCATCTTGGAGGCCAGAAGACCACCTACTAGAAAGGCCTACTCCGCCAAATGGAAACGATTTTGTGTCTGGAATCAAAAGAAGGGACAGAATCCTTGGGTAATAAATATACCTCAAATTTTACAGTACCTAGCTGAGATGTTAAACAATGGACTTTCCTTCTCCTCCATCAAGATCCACGCTTCAGCCATTTCTGCACAATACAACACAGATCCTCCTTTATTCTTTCATCCTCTCTTAAGGCAGTTCCTCAGAGGGGCAAAGAATATGAAACCCCCAAGGAAACTACCAGTCCCTGCTTGGGACCTCAACTTCGTATTGGAAAAGCTGACCCTTCCTTCGAGCCAGATTCTTCATCAGAGTTACAGTACTTGTCATGGAAAACAGCCTTTCTTCTGGCTATCACCTCAGCTCGCAGGGTTTCGGAGCTACAGGCCCTCATGGCTGTGCAACCATTCATCATTTTCCATCAGGACAGAGTTTCCTTACGAACCCAACCCTACCTTTATGCCAAAGGCAGTATCCAGTGTAGCTTTGAATCAGACTATCCACTTACCTACCTTTTATCCTAATCTACAAAACAAAGGGGAAAGACTTGGACATTCACAGACAACTTCGTTATTATTTGGACAGGACAAAGCCATTCAGGAAATCTGAGCAACTCTTTGTGTCCTATGCTGCAGATGCTCAAGGAAAGACTATTTCCAAACAGACAATTTCAAAATAGATAGCCCACTGCATACGCTTTTGTTACTCATTTCATGGAAAAACTGTGCCTGCATGCATCCGATCCCACTCCACCAGAGCCACAGCTACCTCTGCAGCCTTCCTCAGGGGGGTCCCTACCAAGGATATTTTGGAAGCAGCCACCTGGAGTTCAGTGCACACTTTCTACAAGCACTATCACCTCCCACTATACTCTAAATCTAGAGTGGGCTTTGCCACAGCAGTCCTGCAGGGCATCTTATCCTGTCCTAGTTCCACTTAGTGCCTACCACCCTTCCTTAGCTTTGGGATTCTTCCCATCTGTTATTACTGCAGCTGTATGCACGATGAACATAGTACAGTTTTGTACCTACCATAAATGTAGATGTTCGAGTGCTCATACAGCTGCAGTTCAGGTTTCCCTCCCTCCAACCCCTCTTAGGACAGGCCTTATGACAAACCCTTTTCATATAACCTTTTGGGGTATTCTTTTATGGTGTATTTGCTTGCAACTACTGTTTTTGATTTATCAGCATTGCATTTTTGCATAACATTATGTTTGCCTTCCTTCTGGGGGCACCTGCCGTCTTGGGCAAGAAAAACTGAAGAAAATGGCGTCTGCTGCCTTTTTTATACCCCTGCCGCACTGACGTCAGGGAGGAAGCGACAACAACCAACGCCGGACCTAGACTTTGGAATTCGGCCGACCGAGGACCCGCCTGACGGCAGGATAACCCATCTGTTATGACTGCAGCTGTATGAGCACTCGAACATCTACATTTATGGTAGGTACAAAACTGTACTTTCTTTGTACTGCTGCTAATGAGCCAAAGCAAGACAAGTATGTGTTAAGAAACAATCCCAATTGACCAAGGACTGCTCTGAAGCTTTAAGTCATTTCTTAATTTCTCAGGTGGAAAAACAGGATGACCTTGTATCAGTAGGCTACTGTGGTCATAGTTTAAATTAACAAACACACGGTATTGATCAGTTATGGATACTATTTGCTAACAGAAGGGAATAAGAGAAAGTGGAAGGTGTGTGTGTGTGTGTGTGTGTGTGTGTGTGTGTGTGTGTGGTGGTGGGGGGGGCTGCTTACAGCCAAAGCAGAGTGCTCTCCAGGGGAAAATGAATATTGGCTCAAACAGGTAGACACATACTCACAGTTAACTGTAGCTGTTCGCAGACATTTCAGACCCGGACTGCGCTTTTCTTATAAGAATGTTAAAGGTGGTACCGCAGTTTAATACTTAAGAGTGGTGTTAGGTTGGAGAGAGACTGTGCCTTCATGGGGCCTGTAGCAGAGTGGATTGTAGTTTTCAGGTAAGAAAAAGCGACAATCTGTGTCAAGGCAGGCAATTTGTAAATGGGTGTCTCATGCTGCTGTTTATTACTGTCACTATAACAAGTCACCTTCAGGCAACATCAGGGCTTTGGCTTCTTCTGTGGCTTTCTGGAAATGGGTAGACATGAAATATTATAAAGGTAGCAACTTGGTTTCCTGTGCATACTTGTACAAAATATTATGCATTGCATTGTTTTCCAGTTCCAAAGCTGGGTTTGTTAGGGTTAATGTCATTGTTGCAGTATTCTTTACGTAAAGGATCTCCTGCCAAGGGTAGCCCAACGTCCAGCCAGTAATACTGAAGCCTTTAGTTCTTACAGGCATCTTACATCGCACAAATTCTACCCATGCAAGACATAGGGCATAAAGGTGATGTACAGATATGTGTACTCACAACTTTTCAACCAGTCCAGAAAACATTGTTGAATGTCAGTCTGAACGCCATTCTACTTTGTTGGTAACCAAGGTGCGCTTTCAGATAAGTGCCTCATTGGGATTTCTTTGTCTCTTATTTGTTATGGTTATTATGTTCATGTCATCTGGAAAGGGAAAATGGCCGTGTGGGAGGCAGATTCCCCTTAAAGACTGTCACGACCAGTATCTCTTCTGTTTGGATGCTTCCCACGATCATACATAGGCCAGGTGTTTGTGCCTAAGACCCTATGTAATCATCTGATGTTCTTCATGTTTCACTGTTGCAGTCATTACATATGGGTAATCTGCTGGCAGGTTGCCCTCAGCTGGCCTGATTAACAAATTCTTGGGTCCTGCATCAGTTGCTGTCCCTTCTTCCATGATGTCAGGGGTATAAAACATGCAGCCAATGTCATTACCTCAGTCTTTCTTGCATGCAGTGTCCGAAGCAGAAGCAGTTCGCAAGTGCTGGTCGGCCGACTCCTGAAATTTTCGTTTTCGAATTTCAGAACCAAAGTCTTCAACTTAAAACGAAGTACCCCGTCGGGGAAACTTTTTCTTACTCCTTACCAATGTTGGTAAAAGTTAATAATTGCATTACTTGTGGAAAGCAAATACCTCATAAAGATTTTCATCTGTACTGTATTCCTTGCCTAGGCCCTGACCACGATGTACCTTGCTGTCGGTTTTGTGCTTTATTTAATCAATGCATGATCCATTGTCGGTACATTTTTGCCTCTAAATATTTCGGTTCTCGGTTTAATTATCCAGAAATGACGTTGGTTAGCCATCCGACTACCGGAATTTTGAAAAAACGCAAAGATAAAGGCAGAGACAGGCTGTTGAGGTCCAAAACTGATGACAATGCTTCTCCTATGCCAGTTGCCAGTTCAACGGTACTCATTGAGGTGCTTCTGCAGCCCCTGATACCCAGTACTTCTGACTCGCAGGCCTCTACTGAGACCCATTCGGAGTCCGGTATGCCGCAAGATACTTCATCTGTGGAATCCACGGATGTCTCTACTTTGGATGGTTCTGGAGCTGCTGTGCAGGCACTGGCTTCTGAGGGTGTATTCCGGCCTACAGACTTGCATATCAAACCAACTCCACCTTCAATACTAAGGCCTAAATCTCGTGCTATGTCGAAAAAAACAATGCCCAGGCCACATTTGCAGGCCCCTATGCCTAAAAAACAAATGATCAAAATGGCTGAAGATCTTATTACTCCAATCAGGGGCAGTCAACCCCCCCCTTCTAAGAGACCTAGGCCTGAGCTTGACTATGAATCTTCTGATCAGTATTTTGTTTCTTCTGACTCTTCTAATGACCTGGATTTGTCCATACCTACTTATGAGGATTCTGATGCAGATGATTCCATTCCCTCTGTTTCCCCCTTGAGGATTTCTCTTTTGGTGAAACTTTACATACTTTATGGGAGCATTTCCACTGGGGAAAGTCAGGAATTCTCTGATTCAAAAAAGAGGCTTAGGGATGTTCTTTTACCTCAGCATAGGCCTTTGGCTATACCTCCTGTACTAGACATTGTTGATGTGTTTTTGGAATCCAGTATGGCCCCTGATTCTCTGCCTCCAGCTCCTTGTAAACCTGACAGATACTACAGGGTTCCTGAGTCCCACAAGTTCCTTTTCAAAAATCCTGTTGCAGATCCTGAAACAATTTCTCAAGGGCCTAAGGGCATTAAGGCTTCTACTGCTAAAAATCCTACCCCTTCTGATAGAGACTCCAGGGCGCTGGATAGATGGGGTAAAAATGTTTTTACTTCTGCAACCTTGGCTATCAGGGCTTTAAACTGCCAGTTTCATATGTTAAAATATTAACAGCATATTATTGGACTGCTTAAACAGAAAATGATGTTGATTTCTGACTCTGTGGAAAATAAAGATTTACAGGATTTATTGCATTCTGCTGAACAAGTTGGAAAACATACTTTGCAATGTGGTTTTGATTCTTTAGAGGCCTCTTGCAAGGCTGCTGTTACTGGCTCTGTGCTTAGAAGGCATGCTTGGCTTAATCTCTGCTTGATCATGTTAAAGCAAAATTGTTGGATGTTCCTTTAAATCAGGACCGCCTGTTTGGCAATAAGGCTGAAGACGTTTTAAAAAAGATGGAAGATGAAGCTAAATCTATACAAACTGTAAAAGATTTCTTACAAGTGCAACCTCCAAGATTTAGTAGGCACTGGCCTACCAAGAATTGGTCCTTTCCAGCTCCTTCCGGATCCTCTCAAGCCAAATCCAGACACACCAAAAGCACCAGGTTTCGGTCCCAGGGGACTCAGTCCTAAGCAATGGGGGGCCTCTACTTCCAAAGCTGGAAATAACAAGACACCCCCCTATGGTAAACAGTCTCAATGACTTTCCTTTAAAATTTCCAAGCACTTAGCTTTTAGCCACCCCTTTGAGAGGAAAGATTGCTTTTCGTACAAAAAACTGGGAACTCATAACCCAGGACAAATGGATTTTAAATATAGTGTCCCAGGGATACAGATTTCATTTCCACAAGTTGCCAACACCAAACTGGTGGCCAGACCTGCCCCCAAATCAGTGGGCAGAGGCTCAGAAACAAGAACTTTCCCTCTTAAACATGGGGGCTATTCAACCGGTACCAGAAGAGGAAAAGGGACAAGGTTTCTATTCCAGGCTTTTCCTGGTACCCAGAAAAGACAAATCATGGCGTCCAATTCTGGACCTGTCTACTCTAAACACCTTTTTGGACATTCCAAAATTCAAGATGCTGACTCTTCACTAGTTACTTCCTATGCTAGGCAAAGATGCCTGGTTGGAAACTCTAGATTTAAAAGAAGCTTACCTGCATGTCCCAATCAGGGAATCTTGCAGAAGATACCTACGCTTCAAAGCAGGCTACTTGCATTATCAGATGTTATGTAGTCCAGTCTCGCCTACATTCTTACCTGTGGGTTCGGTACCGAACCTCGGCTCTGACTCGGCCATACTCTAGCTTGAAGTCTTTCAATTGGCTGGGCTAAGAAGGTATCCCATGCTGCACTGCTCCCTTTCCCCAGATCTAGTTTTCCGCTCATATAGCTCGGACGTGGTTTCGCTCTTGGCTGTGGCTAAGTATCACTTTTTGTCTTGACAGTTTTTTGCTTCAAAAATAAAAAGCTATTTTCATAGCTGTGTGTATACTGATCTAACCCTTGGTAAAAAAAAAATTGTCTTCTGGTATTAGTCTTTTGTGGTGTCCCACTAACTGTTTCCCCTACAGGCTAGGCCCATTTCAATTAGAGGACCTAGTCCGCCACTTATTCTGTGTTTTCTTGTTAGTTTAGTAGGTACCTATCCTTCGGGCTAGGACCGTTTAAATTAGAGGACCTAGTCTTTCCTTGTGTTTCCTGTTGAGACCGATTAAGTTAGAGGTCTTCTGTATTTGTCTGTTGTGGTTTTGCTTAGTTCCTGCGCTTTATATATATTAACGGTTGACTGTTATTAATGATTGATTTTTCTTTCACCATGTCTAAGGATACGAAAGAGCATAAGCCATCGGGCTTTAAGAAGTGTACTAAATGTGGTTATAAGATGTCTATCACTGATGGACACTCTGTGTTTATTGTCTGGGGGCTATTCACCTCCAGGAATCTTGTACTTTTTGCCATGCATTTAGCCCGTGTGTTCTTCAGGAAAGGAAGAACAAACTAATTTTGAAAGGACTTTTGAGACCCTCCTTCGAGGAGGACTTGGGAAGGGCTTCTAGCTTTAAGTCCTCTCCTTCTAAGGCTAAAACTTCTAAGGCAAAAAAGTGTTCTCCAGCTACATCTGTATCCTCGGAGCCCCCGGAGGAAGTAGTGAAATCTTCTGTGGCATCCTCTGCTCCACTGTCCTCGGAGCCGCAGGAAGTTAGTATATTGACTGGATCTGCTTTGGCTCCAAGTCCCTCGGAGCCGATTATGGAGGTGCTAGTTCGGAGCCGGTCTCCAAATTTTAGGCCGCTCTCTCCTCCTCGTAGGTCTCCTTCAGAGAGGAGGTCTAGATCTCCTTCCTTATCTTCTAGGTCCTCCAGGACTCTTCCAGATGTGGACTCGGTGGCATACCGCCTGCTCAGAGGTGATCTGTGCCTGACGTATAAAGCCATGTCCAACCCAGAATTAATGGACATGCTGCACCTCAGAAAATCCAAATCCCATCGAGCTATGCGCTCGAGAGACTTGAACCTCAGCACTGAAATAAATAGGACATGCTGGAGGGACAGATTCATAACCCAGAGGCTCCCTCCACTCTGGAATAAAATCCCAGTCCAGGTTAGGCAGAGTCCCTCATTGACTCTCTTCAAGAGGAATATTGATGAGTAGATGGGAGATCGTAGGTTTACCCCGGGTATTACTTCAGTGTCATTGTTAGACAGAGGCACAGTATACTAACCTCGAAAAAGGGCATAGCAAAATTAATTTAAAATGGGTGGCGAAAAACAAACACACTCTGGCTAGGCTTATAAATGCCCTAGGGCAGATAGCCTAGTATGAACCTATGAACCTATGTAGATAGAGTGGTGCAAAGACTTCTCCAGTCATCGGTTCTGGCAAAATAGTTTTTGGCTCCAGCCCAGTCGGCTCCAGAGCGTATCACCTAACCAATGTCGATACTTCAGATTGAATCTCCGCTTTCGGAGCCGGAGTGGTCAGCGCTGTCAGATGTCCCTAGGTCGGCTCCGATGGCCCTTCCTGGCTTATCGGCTCTGGCTTCAGCTACGACCCCGTCTGCTCCTTCCACGGGGTCCAGGACTCCTGGTTCCTCGGTCGGATCCGAAGGGGAGGCCTCTGGTCGCTTTTCGGCTCCTAGCCTCCCTCTTAGTGCTTTGGCTCGGGGAAGCCTGACCCCTGCGTCGGCTTAGGACCTTGTCCCTTCTGCTCCGAGGTCTTCCGTGGCTGGCTGATCTTCAGAGCCGGGGGACCAGCTTTTGAGGCCATGCAGAGTGCACTGGCCAGGTCCTCAGCAACATCATTTGGCGCTGACACTCTCTCCTCCAGCTCCGGTGCGGGTCTCTGATCGCCCTCTATCTTTCAACAGTGGAGACCTAAGGCCTCAGGATACCCCCATGAGGGGTCCCCTCAGTGTTTTTGCCTGAGGAGCCACCCAGAAAAAAAACGTGCAAGAGGAAGCACATTGACTCCCAAGATGAGTCCCTCACGTCAGACACGGACCCTGAGGAATCGGAGGGGTCCCCCAAATCATCTTCTGAGGATGTCTCTTTCTCTGACATCCTGGAAATTTTGAAGCAGAGGGGTGACTGGCCCTCCAAAGCTCCCTCCGAGGAGGAGTCTGTGTTCCTGAAGGCCTTTGGGGCTCAGCCCTCTGCCTCCTGGGTGTCTCCACCCTTCAAGCTTTTACATCTGGTTTGTCGAAGGGTGTGGGAAACCCCTGACTGTGTGGAGCCAGTCCCCAGGAGACCCAACAAATTCTTGTCTGCCCCCTCTGACAAAGAATTTTTATCCAAGGGTGTTCCTGTAGATGCCATGGTGGTGACAGCGGCCACCAAGAAGGAACTGACTGAGACTTCATCTACCGTCCATCCTCCTAACAAGGAGTCTAGGACCATGGACCGGTACGGGAAGCGTATGTTTTCTTCAGCGGTCTTTACACTGCGGTCACTAAATTACTTATCTCATTTTACATGGCTCCAAAGAGATCTCCTGAAAGAGCTTGGAGATGCTCTCCAGGGTAAAGTTTTGTGATGCGGTGGCTCAGAAGGTCAACGCTCAGATGTCTACCCTCAACTCTATTGCTAACTCCTCCATTAGGCTGATCTCTTATGCAGCCGAAGGAGCGAGTAGAGCAGCAAGTTCGGGAGTTGCTCTTAGGAGACACTCCTGGATGCGCCTCTGTAATTTCGTGGAGGCCTTCAAGTCTACGTTCACCAACGCCCCATTTCATGGTTCCTCCTTATTCGGAACCGAGGTGAAGGACACTCTCACTAGGTTCGAGCAAGAGGGAAAAACACTGTCTGCTGTGGGAGTCTGTTTTTCCCTACCCTCTAGGCCTTATCCCAAGACCCAGAGTGGGTGGGAAGATGTGGTTCAATTTTTTTCATGACGCACAAGGTGAGTCCCCCTCCAGAGGCAGGGGAGGGGGTGGTAATTCTGGTAGACACCGCCCTAGGGGCAGAGGAGGCCTGTGTAACCAGGGAGACCACGATTCCTTTCGTGGTTATCCCTACCAGTGCTCCTGATGGAAGGCCCGACTGTGCAGTTCCGGAGCCAGTCGGGGGTCGCATTTCACTATACCCGGAGGCCTGGCAAAGTATAACTCAGGACCAATGGGTATTAAAAATAATTTCCGGAAGATATCTCATTCCTTTCTCTTCAGCTCCCCCTCCGATCAAACAAATCCCAGATGTTCCACCCAGTCAAAGGGATTCCGCATCTTCAGAGGTTTTAAAGCTGCTAGAAAAAGGAGCCATCCAGCCTCTCCCCTCAGACCAGATCAGATTAGGGAGTTACTCCAGAATCTTTTTGGTGCTGAAAAGAGCAGGAGACCTGAGACCCATTTTGAATCTCCGCAGATTGAACACACATGTAAAGAAGTCCATGTTTCGAATGGTCAAGTTGCAATCTAATCTCGCATTGTTGAGAAAAGATGTGTGGATGTGCTCCATCGACCTGTAGGATGCTTACTACCATATAAAGATGAACAGGGCATCCAGAAGTCATTTACGCTTCTGGCTGGGAGCCAGTCATTTTCAATTTCGCACCCTGCCCTTTGGTCTCACCACAGCCCCCAGGGTGTTGACCAAATGCATGGCAGTGGTAACGGCTCACTTGAGACGTCAGGGATTCCAAGTGTTTCCATACCTGGACGACTGGCTCCTTTCTGCCACCACCAGGCATCTACTCCTACAAACCAGAGATGCCACGATCAAACTGTGTCAACAATTAGGCATAACTCTAAATTGGGAAAAGTCTGCCTTATTGCCCTCGCAGCGTGTTACCTTTATAGGCGCTGAGTTAGACACTGTGCTCATGAGGGCGTTCTTACCAAAACAAAGGATTCAAAGTTTACAACAGCAGGTGTACGCGTTACTCCCTTTGAGAAGAGTGAAGGTAAGATTGATCCTCATTGTTGGGCACGATGGCTGCTACAATTATGCTGGTTCCTTTGGCGAGGCTACACATGAGGCTCCTTTATTGGCTACTCTTCGCCCAGTGGTCTCTGCAACATCTTCCTCTTTCTTATCTCATAATAATCACAGACAGGTGCAAGCAGGATCTACACTGGTGGCTTCATGCCAGCAACCACGACGCAAGGAAAACCCTTAGTTCCGTCCCCTCCAGTTGCCACAGTGACCATGGATGCCTCCCAGATGGGGGGGGGGCATTATCTAGGCAAGGCAGTCCAAGGCATGTGGCAGGAACATGTGATGCATCTGCATATCAATGTCCTGGAGATGAGAGCAGTGCTACTAGCGTTGCAAGCACTTAAGGGCTTTCTTCCTCTCGGGACAATTGCAATCCACACAGGCAATATGTCGGTGGTATGGTACCTAAACAAAGAGGGAGGATCCAAGTCGTATCCCCTTTGCAGAGAGGCCATGCAACTGTGGCAGTGGGCAGTGGCTTCCCAACATTTTCTTGTAGCAACGCACATTCTGGGGAAGTCCAATGTGATTGCCGATAGGTAGAGCAGAGCAATTCTGATGCCTCACGAGTGGTCCCCGAACAATTAGGTTGCGGAGCAGATTTTCCGCAGGTGGGGTCAGCCTTGCTACAACCTATTTGCCAGCCCCTCAATACCAAGTGTAGCAGCTACTTCACCCTTGTCCCCCCTCAGGGGGAGTCACCCAGGGACACTCTAGTTCACGATTGGCCCTCCGGTCTACTGTATGGCCTTCCCTCCTGTTCCACTGCTGACAAAGGTTATTCAGAAAGTGCAATCTTTGGGAATCAAAATGATTCTGATTGCTCCACACTGGCCTCATCAAATTTGGTTCCCCTTCCTCCATCCTTACATAGTGGACGCCCACTGGATTCTGGACTCTCAACCAGATTTGCTGACTCATATGTCAGGGCAGCTCCATTCCTCTCTTCAGACCGTCCGGCTGACAGCCTGCCTCCTCCACTTCCATCATTAGTCAGGCTTCATCATTTTTCATCGGAATGATTCATATTCTGTCTTCTTCCCATAAGTCTTCCACCAGAAAAATCTATTCCAGCAAATGGAAGAGATTTTCCATCTGAGCGCATGCAAAACAAATTGATCCTTATACAGCTCCAATTTCGTCAGTCCTGGAGTTCTTCTCCATGCTTTTCAACCAAGGATGAGCGGCCGCAACTATTAAAGTCCAGTTAGCAGCTATTTCCACTTTTCACGTCGCTGATGAGCTTAGTCTCATGGCACACAGACTTTGTAAGGCATTCCTGAAGGGCACTGTGCTGCTTGGTCCTCCAGTTTTTGAACCAGTTATGCCTTGGGGCTTAAATTTTGTTCTACAATATCTCACTTCACCCCCCTTCGAACCTGCAGCCACTTATTATTTAAAATATTTGACTTGGAAGACAATCTTTTTAGTAGCCATCACTTCAGCCAGACGTGTCTCTGAGCTTCAAGCCTTATCAGTTAGACCACCTTACTTGATTTTTCATAAGAACAGGGTTTCTCTCAGACCTAACCCTTCCTTCCTACCGAAAGTGGCTTCCGTCAGTAATCTAAACCAATCCATTGAACTACCTGTATTCTTTCCAGAGTTCTTGAACAAGGCAGAATTTAGATTTCATCAGCTGGATGTGCACAGACAATAACGATTCTATAGCATAGAACGAAGGATCTCAGAAAATCGGATCAGTTGTTTGTCTCATTTTCAGAAAACAGGATTGGGTCTCCTGTTTCCAAAGTTACTTTGTTCAGATGGATTTCCAGTTGTATTTCATTCATTTATGCTTCAGGTGGCAAGGATTTACCATTTTGAGTGAAGGCTCATTCTACCCGATCTGTGTCTATATCTACAGCTTTTCAGGCCAGGTTGTCTATGGATGATATTTGTGTTGCTGCTACATGGGCATCTCCTCACACCTTTGTTATTCACTACAAGTTGGATTTGGTGTCCAGAGGCAGGTCTTCCTTTGGTTCCACAGTGCTCAGGAGTATTTTCCACTGAGCCTCCCAGGATTCAGGTGCTGGGGACGCTGTCCTATGGGTAAGAATGTAGGCGAGATTGGACTACATAACATCAAGAAGTTATGTACTCACCATAACGTTCGATGTATGTATTCCCTCTCATCTCACATTCTTACTTACCCCCCTCCTTCCCCCATCCTGGAGGACCTAGGGGTTAGGTATGGTTTCAAATTCCTTTCTGGTAAGTATGTTCTTCCTTCTGTATATGTTGTTGTATGTAGAGGAGTGAATGATTAGCTCGCAGCAAACAAGATCTGGGGAAAGGGAGCAGTGCAGCATGGGATACCTTCTTAGCCCAGCCAATTGAAAGGCTTTGAGCTAGAGTATGGCTGAGTCGGAGCCGAGGTTCGGCTGTGAACCCACGGGTAAGAATGTGAGGTGAGATGGGCTAAATACATCGAACGTTATGGTGAGTACATAACTTCTTGATGTTCATATTGTTAAACTGTTGCAGTCATTACACTTGGGTTATCCTGCCATCAGGCGGTCCCGCAGTCGGCCAGAGTTCCAAAGTCTTGGTCCGGCATCGGTTGCTGTCACTTCTTCCCTGACATCAGTGCGCCAGGGGTATATAAGATGCATCTGACGCCATCTTCCCCAGTCTGTCTTGACGCGCGGTGCCCGAAGCAGAAGCAGTTCGCAAGTGCCAGTCTGCTGACTCCTGAGATTTTCGAAGTCAAATTTCAGATCCGAAGTCTTCAATAAAGCTAAGTACCCCGTTGGGGAAACTTTTTTTCTTGCCTCAGACCGATGTCAGAAAAAATTAATAATTGCATTTCTTGTGGGAAGCAAATACCTCATAAGGACTTTACACTCTTACTGTATTCCATGCCTAGGCCCTGATCACGATGTCACTAGTTGTCGGTTTTGTGCTATATTTAACAAACGCACTATAAAAAGGCGTTTTGATTTTGCTTTGCACTACTTTGGCCGAAGGTTCAGTTATACTATGCCTTCGGATCAACCGACGACCGCAATACTGGTAAAACGCAAGGACAAGGATAAAGACAGGCATCCGAGGTCCAAAACCGATGACGAAACCTTTTCTAGGCCAGTCGCTGGTTCGCCGGTTCTCAGTGAGGCGCTTTCACAACCCCTGACACCCGCTACCTCAAAGCCGCAGACCACCTCCGGCTCCCACATGGAGACAACTAGACCTCTGGAAACTCAAGGTATTGGGCCTACGGAAACAAATCCCTCAGATGGGGGTCCTTAGCCACTGAGCAGGCATCGGCTTCTGAGGGTGTTTTCAGACCTTCACAACTTAACATTAAAACAACAGCCAAGACAAAAGTACCGTTAAAGACAAAGAAACAAGTACATCATTCTCCTGGACAGTCCTCCATGCCTAAGAAACAGATGCTTAAAATTGCCAAAGACCTCATTACTCTAATCAGGGGTTCCCATCCCCCTCCTGAGAAAAGGCCTAGGCAGGATACAGACTATGATTCCTCTGATCAGGTTTCCATTTCCTCCGATTCCTCTTCAGACCAGGGATACTCTCTACCCCCCTATGAGGACTCTGATGCTGAAGAATCTATCCCTTCAGCCTCTCCTCCTGAGGATTATTCTTTTGGGGAAACTTTACATACCATGAGGGAGCATTTCCATTGGGAAAGTCAGGATTACTCAGAATCCAAGAAAAGGCTCAGGGATTTCCTTTTATTGCCTCAGCACAGGCCCCTGGCTGTTTCGCCTGTGGTTGATATTGTGGATGATGTGTTCTCTGAATCCAGCTTATCTCCCGATTCCTTGCCCCCTGCACCAGCCAAGCCAGATAGGTATTAGTGTCCCTGACTCTCACAAGTTTCTTTATAAAAACCCTTCTGCTGATCCAGAAACTATTTCCCAGGGTCCAAAAGGGGTTAAGGCTTCCATTGCAAAAAATCCAGTACCCTCTGACAAGAGATTCCAGAGCTTTGGTTAGATGGGGGAAGAAAGTATACACTTCTGCAACTTTAGCAGTAAGAGCTCTAAATTGCCAGTTTCACATGCTTAAGTACCTACAATATTTAATGGCTCAGTTAAAACGGAAAATGCTTACAAGCGCAGAAGCTCCTGATTGTAAAGAAATGCAGAATTTATTGCATGCAGTTGAACAGGTGGGAAAACATACTCTGCAATGTGGTTTTGATTCTTTAGAGGCCTCTTGTAGAGCCGCAGTTACAGGTTCTGTGATTCGAAGGCATGCTTGGTTAAAAGAACAGAGTTTACCTGATCATGTTAAGGCAAAATTATTGGATGCTCTTTTACAGCATGATACCTTGTTGGGTGTTAAGGCAGAAGAGGTGTTAAAGAAAATGGAGGATAAAGCTAAATCTATGCAAACAGTCAAGGATTTCTTACAGGTACAGCCACCTCGATTTAGTAGAAATTGGCCAACAAAGAATTGGTCCTTTCCAGTGTCAGACAGGCCACAGAGAGGCAGATCTCAACCCCAAGGCTCAAACAGACGACACTGGGGCACCTCAACCCCAAAAGGAGGTGGGGACAAGTTTCAACCTTACAGGAAACAGTCACAATGACTTTCCCCTTCGTACGCCAAACACTTACCTTTTGGAAGCCCCCTTGGGGGGAAAACTAGCACTTTTTTTCTCAAAACTGGCAAAGAATCCCCCAAGACAAATGGGTTCTGAATATTGTGTCTCAAGGTTACAAGTTCTACTTTCATACTTTACCAAGGCTAAAAGGAATGCCAGACCTGCCACTATCAATGGGCAGAGGCACAAAAACAAATTTCAGCCCTCGTGGACATGAGAGCTATTCAAAAAGTACCACAACAGGAGCAAGGACAAGGATTTTACTCAAGACTCTTCCTGGTCCCCAGAAAGGACAAGGCCTGGAGGCCCATACTAGACCTTTCAATTCTAAATACTTACCTGGATATTCCAAAATTCAAAATGTTGACATTACAGCAGCTTCTACCCATGCTGGGCAAGAAAGCTTGGCTTGTTACTTTGGACCTCAAAGAGGCATACATGCATGTCCCTATCAGACAAAATTGCAGAAGATATCTCAGATTCAAAGCTGGTACAATGCACTACCAGTTCTCTGCACTGCCCTTTGGCTTATCTACTGCGCCCAGGGTCTTCACAAAGTGCCTGGCACCAGTAATTGCATTTTGCAGACAAAAAGGAATTCAGATATATCCATACCTGGACGACTGCCTCATTCAAGCAGAGACAAAGGACATTCTTCTGCAGCATCTGGCATTTGTAAAAAGATTGCTAATTTCTCTAGGGTACACAGTAAATGAAAAGAAGTCAAAACTAGTGCCCTCACAACAGATTATATTTCTGGGTGCCAGCTTAAATACAAAGGCCCAGATGGCTTAACTCACGCCAGACAAACAAGTTCAATTAACTCAATATTTTCAATTACTGGCAAAAAAAGTCCCATCTCCCTGCAAGAAAAATTCTGCAGGCCCTGGGATTCATGGCATCCTGCATACTACTACCATATGCCAGACTGCATATGAGGAAATTACAATGGTACCTAAAAAGTGTTTGGACTCAACACTGTCACAGTTTAGAAGTAGTAATACCAATGATTCCTTGCCTACAACAGGAGTTTCGATGGTGGGCACAGGCATGTCATCTAAACAAGGGTCAGCCTTTTACCCTACCCACAGCCAGGCAGACTCGAACAACAGATGCTTTGGATTACGCCTGGGGGGCACACATGGCAGGAAAATGCATTCAGGGCAAGTGAACCATAGACCAGATGCATCTTCACATCAATTAAAGAGAGATGTCGGCTGTTCAAAATGCCCTAACAGCTTTCAAGGACCTTCTGCATACAGGACAATTACTATTAAAAACAGACAACACCACAATAATGTGGTACATAAACAAGCAGGGGGGGGGGCACTCATTCTTATCCCCTATGCAGGCAAGCCATGACCTTGTGGAACACAGCTCTAACGTAGCAAGTTCACCTGCAAGCACAATTCTTGCCAGGAAAGAAAAATACTCTGGCAGACGATCTAAGCAGAAATATCATGGACCCTCACGAATGGAAATTGAATCCACAAATCTTCAGCATGGTAACGCAAAAATGGGGGTGCCCAGACATGGATCTTTTTGCCTCCCCACTGAATTGCCAACTACAAAAATTCTGCACAAGGACTTATCACAAACAAGCATGGAAAGTGGATGCTCTTTTGTTCAGCTGGAAAAACCTAAATGTTTATGCCTTCCCGCCACTGCCTCTCCTTTCAAAGGTACTCCTAAAAGCCAGACAGGTGAAACCACAGATGATCCTGATTGCTCCAGACTGGCCACGCCAGCACTGGTACCCTATCTTAAGGAACTTAGCTCAAGGCCCACCATGGATCTTGCCTCAAATTCCACACCTTCGGACTCAACAAAACAATCGGATCCTGCACAGTCAGCTCAAAACACTAAACCTGGCTGCATAGCAGATTCATTAGTCAAACAGTCAACACCTCTCTCTAAAGCTGTTGTGGATGTCATTTTGGAGGCCAGGAGGCCTAGCACCAGGAAAGCTTACTCAGAAAAATGGAAGAGATGTTCTTCGTCTCACATTGCTGCAGTCATAACCTGTGGGTAGTCCGCTGTCCTCGATCGGCCCGAATACCAAAGAGCTGGGCTAGCGTCGGTCATTGTCGCCTAGAGCCGATGTCAGTACATCGTAGTACATAAGCGCATGACCGACGCCATATCCTCAGTCTTTCTTGCCGCGTGGTCCGAAGCAGAAGCAGCGTTTGCAAGTGCCGTTCGGCGTTCTGAAATTTTCATTTATCGAGTTTCAGACCGAAGACCAAGTTGGGCTAAGTACCCCGTTGGGGAAATATTTGTCTTTTCTTGCCTCAGTTATCCGGAAGTCAGAAAAAGTTAATAATTGCATTTCTTGTGGGAAACAGATACCTCATAAGGATTTTCATTCTTTCTGTATTCCTTGCTTAGGGCCTGAGCACGCGGTCGGGGTCGCTTTGTGCTAGATTTAACAAGCGCACCATTAAACGGAGATTAGACTGTGCCAGGCTTGTTTTCGTAAAAGGTGTAACTATAACATGCTGTCGGATCCTCCGCGCGCTACCGCTAAAAGCGTAAAGATAGATCTTTGAAGTCTAAACCGGATGAGTCGTCTGCGGACGCCGGTTCTACGGAGCCTCCGGTTGAACCTGTGGATCCTGCCGAGGGTTCGGCGCTGAATTCCATGGGGAACCTTTACTTTTACAGGAGTTGGCCTCTCAGGAGTTAGGCCCGGCTGAAGGTGCTTCTCAGGTGTCTGTAGTTCCATCTTTACAGAAGGTTATTAGGCCTTCTACTTCAGTGGCTAAAGCCCATGCTAAGGCCAAACCTTGTCATGTTGGCCCTGGTCATAGTTCTAGCTCTCCAGCCCCTGTTCCTAAAAAGCATATGTTAAAAATGGCTGAGGACTTGATTACTTTGATCAGGGGTTCTATGCCCCCCCCAGAGAAGAGGCCTAGGGTGAAGGCAGATTTAGAGGGGATGGATCATTCCTCAGACTACTCTGATTCCTCAGCTGAAGAAATTCAGGAATTCCCTTCTTATTTGGATTCGGATGCAGAGGACTCCTGTCCTTCTGCTTCTCCTCCAGAGGATTTTTCTTTTTCTGAGACTTTACATTCCATGAGGGAGCATTTCAAGTGGGAAGGTCAGGATTTTTCGGATTCTCGAAACGGCTCAGAATTTTGTTTCTGCCACAGCATAGGCCCTTGGCTATTCCTCCTGTCTTAGAAGTTGTTCAGGATGTTTTTTCTGAATCTTCCCTTAATCCTGATTCTTTACCTCCTGCCCCTGTTAAGCCAGACAGATATTATAGAGTTCCTGAAGCACATAAGTATTTGTACAAGAGTCCTAGAGCTGATCCGGAAACTATTACTCAAGGTCCGAAGGGTATTAAGGCTTCTGTGGCTAAGAATCCAGTTCCTTTGGATAAAGATTCTAGAGCTTTAGATAGATGGGGGAAAAAAGTGTACACCTCCTCTACGTTAGCTATGAGGGCTTTGAATTGCCAATTTCATATGCTGAAGTATCAGAATTTTTTGTTAGGTCAATTGAAATCTAAGGTGGATGCTTTATCTGAGGGTATAGAGTGTAAGGAGCTCCAGGAGTTGGTTCATGCATCAGATCAAGTTGGCAAGCATTCTTTGCAGTGTGGTTTTGATGCTCTTCAGGCTGCATCCAGGGTGGCTGCTACAGGTTCAGTTATTCATAGACATGCCTGGCTTAAGGATCAAAATTTGTCAGAGCATGTTAAGGCTTGGATTTTGGATGCTCCTCTTCAATCTGAAGTACTTTTTGGTCCTTCTGTGGAATCTGTTTTGAAAAAGATGGAAGATAAGGCTAAGTCTATGCAGACTGTCAAAGATTTTATGCAGGTGCAGCCCCCTAAGTTTAGTAGGAATTGGCCTGCTAGAGGATGGTCTTTTCCTTCTTCGGATTATCAGTCTAAGGGCAGGTCTAGGCGTGGTAGAGGCAGAGCTCACGCTCAGGGTTCTTTCAGACCTAGGACTTGGAGTTCTCCTGCACAGTCTTCTGGTGAGGGCAGGGGTCAGCCTTTTCGTAAACAGACCCAATGACCTGTATCTTCCGCTGCCAGACCCTTCTCTACTGGCAGCTCCTCTAGGAGGAAAGTTGGGACTTTTCAAACAAAACTGGCATTTGGTCACCCAGGACAAATGGGTGTTGGATATAATAAATCACGGGTTCAAGTTTTATTTTCACACTTTTCCTCCTTTCAAAGGCATGCCGGATGTGCCTCCTCAGCAAAGGATGGAGGCTCAGGAGCAAATTTCTTTACTTTTACAGATGGGGGCAATTCAGGTGGTCCCTCCGTCAGAAGTAGGCCTGGGTTTTTATTCCCATCTATTCCTAGTGCCAAAGAAAGGAAACACTTGGAGGCCAATTCTGGATTTGTCCATTCTCAATACCTACCTAGACATTCCAAAGTTCAAGATGTTAACATTACAACAACTTCTGCCTATGCTGGGCGAAGATCACTGGATGGTAATCCTGGATCTCAAAGAGGCCTATCTTTACATCCCTATCAGGCCCAGCTGCAGGAGATTCCTGAGATTTCGGGCTGGTACTTCTCATTATCAGTTCTCTGCATTGCCCTTTGGTTTATCTACTGCCAGAGTATTCACAAAAGTTCTGGCTCCTGTAATTGCTTTTTTCAGACAGATAGGAATACAAATTTATCCTTATCTGGACGATTGCCTGATTCTTGCTCAAAACAAAGACAAGTTACTACAACATCTCCAGTATGTAATGGCAGTTTTAAGGTGCCTAGGGTATTCTGTGAACGAAATAAAGTCCAGTCTAGTGCCCTCTCAGGACATGTGCTTTCTGGGTGTGAGACTGAATACAGCTTCTCAGATGGCATTTCTGACCCCGGACAAACAAAGAACTCTTCATCTATACTTCCAGCAGTTATCAGTAATGTCCAGGCTGACTGCAAGGACAGTCCTTCAAGCCTTGGGGTTCATGGCATCTTGCATTCTAGTACTTCCCAATGCCAAACTGCATATGAGGAAGCTACAATGGTATCTCAAAAGTGTGTGGACTCAACACTGCCACGGTTTGGACACTGTCATTCGGATTATACCTTGCATCCAGAAGGAATTCTTGTGGTGGGCTCAGGAATGTCACCTAAACAAGGGACTCTCTGTGACCCGACCAGAGGCGAGTCAGATCCTAACGACGGATGCCTCGGACTTGGCTTGGGGAGCACACTTCAATGGGAAATGGATACAAGACGTGTGGCCTCCCAAACTACTACATTTGCATGTCAACATGAAGGAGATGTTAGCAGTCCAATTTGCTTTGATGGCCTTCAAGGACCTACTTCAGCCGGGACAGGTGTTAATTCAAACAGACAACACAACAGTCATGTGGTACATCAATAAGCAGGGGGGAACCCATTCCCACCCTCTTTGCAGACAAGCAATGATTTTGTGGGAGACTGCTCTGAGTTTGCAAATCAATCTTCAAGCACGGTTTCTGCCAGGAGCACAGAACTCCCTAGCAGATGTATTGAGCAGGCAAATTGTGGATCCCCACGAGTGAAAACTGGATCCTCAGGTATTCAAACAATTGACCGTGGCTTGGGGAACTCCAGACATAGATCTGTTCGCTTCTCCACTGAATTTTCAACTGCCAAAATTTTGCACAAAGATGTTCCACCCAAATGCTTGGAAAGTGGATGCTCTATCTTTCAGTTGGAACAACCTTCACGTTCATGCTTTTCCTCCTCTGCCTCTTCTTCCAAAGGTACTCTTGAAAGTCAGGCGGGACAAGCCTTGCATGATTCTAATAGCACCAGATTGGCCACGTCAGCATTGGTATCCTCTGCTGAGGAGTTTAATCCAGGAGCCTCCTTGGCTTCTGCCACAGGTTCCTCATTTGTTATCCCAGTCAAACAATAATTTTCTCAATGTTCGGGTGCAGTCCCTGCATCTGACAGCCTGGCGTATTCTGTGATGGAGCCAGTGGGGTCTCAGCTTCCTCAACAGGTTTTAGATGTCATTTTGGAAGCCAGGCCTAGTACTAGAAAAGTTTATGCTGATAAATGGAAGAGATTTTTTCTTTGGAGCACAGCAAAGGGCTTTGATGTTTCAGTGCCTAATTTGAGTTTTGCACTACAGTATCTTACTGAATTACTGGACAAGGGTTTGTCATTCTCTTCTGTGAAGGTTCATGCTGCAGCCATTTCTGCTCACTATGATTGTGACCCTCCTTTATTTTCTCACCCTTTGTTCAAACAATTTCTTAGAGGGGCAAAGAATATAAGACCCCCGTAGAGCTCCTACTCCTTCCTGGGATCTCAATTTTGTGTTGGAGAAGCTTACTTTACCTCCTTTTGAACCTGCAGCTACGTCTGAATTGAAGTTTTTGTCTTGGAAGACTGCTTTTTTGTTGGCCATTACTTCTGCTAGGAGGGTATCTGAATTGCAGGCACTCATGGCAGTTGAACCCTTTCTGATATTTCATAAGGATAGAGTTTCTTTGCGAACTAACCCTACTTTTATGCCTAAAGTGATTTCTAATGTGGCCTTGAACCAGTCTATTCATTTGCCTACTTTTTATGCTGATCCCCAAAATAAGGGGGAAAAGTCTTGCATTCTTTGGATATCCACAGGCAGTTACGTTACTATTTGAGCAGAACTAAGGAGTTCAGACAGACTCAACAGTTATTTGTTTCTTTTGCTTTGGGTTCACAAGGGAAAGCTGTTTCAAAGCAGACTATTTCAAAGTGGATTGGTCAATGTATTGCTTTTTGTTATTCTCATCATGGGAAGAATGTTCCTGCTGGGATCAGACCTCATTCTACTAGGGCTACTGCCACATCTACTGCTTTTTTGAGGGGTGTAGCTACTAAGGATATTTTAGAGGCAGCTACTTGGAGTTCAGTACACACTTTTACTAAGCATTACCATCTCCCTCTTTATTCCAAGTCCAGGGCTGGGTTTGCCACTGCTGTTTTACAGGGCATGTTAGCAGCTCCTAATGCTATTTAGTTTGCCAGCCTCCCTTTTCCTTTGCTTTGGGATTCTACCCACAGGTTATGACTGCAGCAATGTGAGACGAAGAACATAGTACAGTTTTGTACCTACCATAAATGTAGATGTTCGAGGATCTACATTGCTGCAGTCCTATTATCCCTCCCTCCTTCCCCTCTATAGTTTGTGGTTGCTGTGTTTTTTATTTTAGGATTATCTTTATTTCCACACTGGTAGTTGTTGGGCTATTTTGACTCTGGCCTTCTTTCATTCTTAGGCCTTCTGACATCTGGGGCAAGAAAGACTGAGGATATGGCGTCGGTCATGCGCTTATGTACTACGACGTACTGACGTCAGCTCTAGGTGACAATGACTGACGCCAGCCCAGCTCTTTGGTATTCGGGCCGATCGAGGACAGCGGACTACCCACAGGTTATGACTGCAGCAATGTAGATCCTCGAACATCTACATTTATGGTAGGTACAAAACTGTACTATTCTGCGCCTGGAACCAGGCTCAAAGCCTTGACCCTGTAGTTCCAAACATTCTTTAGATTTTACAATACTTAACTGAGATGCTGGACAGAGGCCTATCCTTCTCATCAATTAAGATCCACGCCTCTGCCATTTCAGCACATTACAACACGGATCCTCCTTTATTCTCTCATCCCTTTCTAAAGCAGTACCTCAGAGGGGCTAAAAACATAAGACCGCCCCAGAGAGCACCAACACCAACTTGGGACCTGAATTTTGTTTTGGAAAAACTGACCCTGCCACCTTTTGAGCCAGCCAATACAGCCGATCTAAAATTTTTATCATGGAAAACAGCTCTGCTTCTGGCAGTGACTTCAGCACGAAGAGCGTCAGAGCTACAGGCATTAATGGCAGTGGAACCTTTTATAATTTTTCATCAGGACAGGGTTTCTTTAAGGACAAACCCTACCTTTATGCCAAAAGTGGTATCTAGTGTGGCTCTTAACCAAACCATCCATTTGCCAACTTTTTATCCAAACCCCCAGAATAAAGGGGAGAAACTCCTGCATTCTTTGGACATACACAGGCAGCTACGCTTCTACTTGGACAAAACAAAAGCTTTCAGGAAAACTGAGCAACTGTTTGTAGCATATGCTGCAGGATCACAGGGAAAGGCGATCTCAAAGCAGACTATATCCAAATGGATAGGACACTGTATTCGTTACTGCTACACACAGCATGGAAAATCAGTCCCAAATAACATTAGGACACATTCCACCAGGGCAACAGCCACTTCAACAGCCTTTCTCAGAGGAGTACCTACCAAGGAAATTTTGGCGGCTGGAACTTGGAGTTCAGTGCACACCTTTACCAAGCATTACCACCTGCCTCTTTACTCTAAATCCAGAGCAGGATCTGCCACTGCAGTTCTGCAGGGCCTCATAGCCAATCCTAACTCTTTATAGACCAGCCAGCCAACCTTAGCTTTGGGATTCTACCAAAGTGTAATGACTGCAGTAGTCTAACACTATGAACATAGTACAGTTTTGTACCTACCATAAATGTAGATGTTCGAGTGTTCACACTGCTGCAGTCCAAGTTACCCTCCCTCCATACCCTCAGAACTAGGTGGACTTTATCTATACCTTTCTATCCTATACAACCTTTGTGGTGTATGTGCTTGTAACCGAAGGTATTGTTTTTATTTTATATGTATACTTTTTATTAGCAATATGTATTGCCTACCTACTTGGGGGCACCTGACATCTGGGGCATGAAAAACTGAAGAAAATGGCATTGGATGCATCTTGTATACCCCTGGCGTACTGACGTCAGGGAAGAAGCGACAGCAACCGATGCCGGACCAAGACTTTGGAACTCTGGCCGACTGCGGGACCGCCTGATGGCAGGATAACCCAAGTGTGATGACTGCAGCAGTGTGAACACTCGAACTTCTACTTTTATGGTAGTTACAAAACTGTACTTTCTCCGCACTGCCCTTTGGCTTGTCTACTGCACCCAGGGTATTCACAAAGTGCTTGGCTCCAGTAATTGTATTTTGCAGGCAAAGAAATATTCAAATATATTCATACCTGGACGATTGTCTTAATTCAGGCAGAAAACCAGGCCATACTTCTAAATCATCTGGCGTTTGTAAAAAAAAAAAAAAGGTTGTAACTTGTCTAGGGTACACCATAAATGAAAAGAAATCACAACTGGTACCCTCTCAACAGATTACATTCCTGGCTGCAAACTTGAATACAACTGCCCAGATGGCTTTCCTCATGCCAGTGAAGCAAATTCATTTCGTAACTTACTTCAAACTAGTGGCCACAAAAGCCCTGCTGGTCTGCAAGACAAATACTGCAAGCCTTGGGGTTCATGGCTTCCTGCATTCTTCTAATTCCATATGCAAGACTGCATATGAGGAAACTTCAGTGGTACTTAAAAGGTCTATGGAGTCAGCATTGTCACAGCCTGGAAACAATGATGTCTGGAGTTCCTATGGTGGGTAGAGGCCTGCCACCAAAACAAGGGTCTGCCATTCACGCTACCCCCTGCTGCCCAGACCCTAACTACAGACCCATCAGACTATGCATGGGGGGGCTCACCTGGTAGGGAAGTGCATTCAGGGCAAATGGAACCCAAATCAAATGCACCTACATATCAGTCAAAAAGAAATGTTAGCTGTACAGAATGCTCTGACAGCCTTCAAGGACTACATTCTTCCAGGACAACTAATTGTAAAGACGGACAACACTACGGTTATGTGGTACATAAACAAGCAGGGGGGTACACATTCCTACCCCCTCTGCAGACTAGCCATGGCATTGTGGTATACGGCCTTGAGCTACCAAGTGCATCTACAAGCTCAATTCCTGCCAGGAAAGTTAAATACACTGGCAGTATGACTAAGCAGAAATCTCATGGACTCACACGAGTGGAGACTGGAACTACGGATTTTCAACATGTTGACAAGCAAATGGGGGAGCCCAAACATAGATCTATTTGCCTCCCCCCCCAGAACTACCAGTTGGGCAAGTTTTGCACAAGGACTCCCACAAAAAAGCCTGGAAAGTGGATGCTCTGTCCTTCAGCTGGAAAAACCTATCAGTTTATGCCTTTCCACCTCTGCCTCTACTCTGCAAAGTTCTGTTAAAAGTCAAACAGGACAAACCAAGAATGATTTTGATTGCTCCAGACTGGCCACGCCAACACTGGTACCCGCTCCTACGCGGTGTCACAAATATCACCATGGCGCCTGCCTCAGACACCCAACTTACTGTCTCAGCAGGAGAACCAGATTCTGCACGCTCAGCTCCCAACATTGAACCTTGCAGCTTGGCTAATCACTTAAATTCACCCTTGGCATCCCTCAGCAAACCTGTGATGGATGTCATCTTGGAGGCGAGAAGACCCAGTACTAGAAAATCTTATGCTGACAAATGGAAAAGATTCTGTGCTTGGAATCCGTCTCTAGGAATGAGCACAGCAGCGCCCAATTTACCTCAGGTTTTACAATACTTAACTGAGATGCTTCACAAGGGCCTGTCTTTTTCCTCCATTACAATCCACGCCTCAGCCATTTCAGCTCATTATAACACAGAACCTCCCCTCGTCTCTCATCCTCTGCTCAAGCAGTACCTCAGAGGGGCCAAAAACTTGAGACCACCCAGGAGAGCTCCAACCCCTGCCTGGGACCTTAACTTTGTATTTAAGAAACTCACTCTACCTCATTTCAAGCCAGCTCCTACTGCAGACTTAAAATGTCTTTTTTGGAAAACAGCCTTCCTTCTAGCAATCACTTCAGCTAGAAGGATATCTGAGTTACAGGCCCTTATGGCAGTGGAGCCTTTCATCATCTTTCATCCGGACAGGGTGTCACTCAGGACTAATCCATTTTCATGCCCAAGGTGGTATCCAGTGTGGCTCTTAATCAGTCCATTCATGTGCCAACGTTCTTTCCCAATCCACAGAACAAAGGGGAACGGATTCTGCATTCATTGGATGTCCACAGACAATTTAGATTTTAATTGGACAGGACAAAAACTTGAAGAAAATCTGAACTGCTGGTGGCATTTGCTGCAGGGACAGAGGGGAAAGCTATTTCAAAGCAAACCATTTCAAAATGGATAGACCACTGCATTAATTTCTGCTATAAGCACCATGGAAAACCTATCCCCCAGGGGATCAGACCTCATTCCACCAGGGCTGCATCTACTTCTGCAGCTTTTCTCAGAGGTGTTCCTACCAGGAATATTCTAGAAGCTGCTATCTGGAGTTCACTTCATATTTTCACCAAGCATTATCATTTACCAATTTTCTCTAAATCCAGAGTTGGCTTTGCCACTGCTGTCTTGCAGGGCCTTATAGCTGATCCTAATGCTGTATAAATCCATCCTCCCAACCATAGCTTTGGGAATCTACCCAAATGTAATGACTGCATCAGTGAAACACGAAGAACACAGTACAGTTGTGTACACTAACCATAAATGTGGATGTTCAAGTGTATTCACTGTTGCAGTCCTGGTTACCCTCCATCCAGTCCCCTATTTTTATCTGACTATACCTCTACTCTCCGTTACTATGCTTAAAAGCCTTTTTGGTGTATTTGCTTTTGGTTGGAGGTATATTTTTGTGTTTTAAAATTTTATTTTGCTCCGCATTCGGGGGGGCACCTGACATCTGGGGCAAGAACAACTGAGGTAATCACGGCTGCATTTTTTATACCCCCTGACGACCTGACATCATGGAAGAAGGGACAGCAACTGACGCATGACCCAAGACTTTGTTAATCAGGCCGACTGAGGGCAACCTACCAGCAGATTACCCAAATGTAATGACTACAACAGTGAATACACTCTTAACATCTACATTTATGTTAAGTGTACACAATTGTATTTCTCCTTGTCATTATACCTAGAGATCCATCGTCTGAAGTTATTTGCTCAGAATGCTGTGGCGAAATCCTCCTATCCCAGTGGCCATTAAGGTGGCCAGAAATGTTTGGTCTGATCTGGCTGCTGTCCAGCCTACCCTGGATGTCTCTCGAGGCTGGTGAAAAGCCAGGACCACCGTATGGTTGTTTAGTCAAATTCCTTTGCTGTGACCATGCCAGAGGCCGGTATGGATCCTGCTTCTTGCACATCCTTGGAGGCTCTGCAGATGTCCATTACTGATGTTGAAGGGAACCTCGGTTGATCATATCTGATGGACTGAGGGGCATTCAACAGATTCTTGTTCAGGAAGAGATTCCCACTACATTGATTCAACATGGTTCTGAACCTCCTAAAGTCTTTAGGGTTGACATCAGTCTAAAGAAGAAACAGAAAACTAAACATCTCCCCTGCTTCCAAAGATCCCCAGCCTGTTACTTCATAATTCATTCCTTTAAATGGACTAAACAAGGTTCCCCTCCTATTTTATTTGCTCTTACTGTTGAAATCTTTGCTATTGTGATTTGAAATAATCCAAAGATTAATTGTATAGATGTATGTATGCATCAAAGCTAGAATTCTATGATCAAATCAGAAACTCCTACTATAGGTAACAAAAACCAGTAACTCCGCCGGCACTTCCCTCTACACCAACTCTGTTGCTAAGCAGTGGAACAGCTCCCCCCCCCCCAATATCACAACAATAACTACCCTCACCCCCTTCAAAAAAGCCATAAAATCCCATCTTCAGCATCTTTGGTTATGTAACTGCAACAATCCAGACTAATCTCCTACTATTACTTTCAGCCTAACAATATATATCTCTCTCCATTTTCCACCCCACTACTTCTTCCTGTCTTCCTCTACTTCCCAGTATCATTTCTCCTGTTACTTCTCTCTGCTTCTCCCTCTAAGTGTCATCTTCCTTTCCTATGTCCAACTGACTTTATGTACAGCACACCTACCAATACTATTATTTATACCCTTTGAATTATTCCTCTTCCTCTATATGTCTGCAACCTTCCTGCTTTTACCCTACCTTTAGACCTTACCACCTACTACTCTCTATCACCCCTCCACTTTCAACTCATTATTTCCCTATCTCTACCTATCCTCTCTCCCCAGAACCCTTCCTGTCCAATCTATAATTTATGCATATTTCATCCTACAAGCTATTTTATAATTTGTGTGTGTGTGTATATATGTGTGTATATATATATATATATATATATATATATATATATATATATATATCCTAAATATTTAAAATCATCCTGAATTGGGTGGATCCAAATTATATTTCTGTCTGGAAGTCTTTGCGGTTAATGTTGTTCTTTCGGCTTTTCCCGGTTAGGGGTCGCCACAGCGGAACTCCGGTTCGCTAATAATTGGCAGTTGGTTTTTATGGTGTCGAGTTGCCAGTCCGCCACCCAACTTTCAACGAAGGCACGCCCATTCAACGCATGTCTTTCGAACGCCCTCTCGACCGCAGGGAGGACATGCAAACTCCACACAGGAGGCCCTCCCAACCCAAGCCGAGAATCGAATGGGCGAACCTCTTGCTGTGAGGCAACAACGCTACCACTGCACCACCGCGGAAGTACAAAGTCTTTGCAATTAATAATTTTACAAAATGATATTAATATCCCAGCTAATGTTACCTTAGAAAAACAGTTCAATGCTTTTTGGTAGTTTGTTATATTATTTCAATACCCACAAAAGTTAGCGTTGTAAACTGTATACTAAACGGTTAAAAAAAATATTCTAACTAGCATTGACAGTAACATTTGGTTTGAAACTTTAATCATCTTTAGTGTTACCATTTGTTTTAATAAAGTACATAACCACATACTAATTTCTTGGGATTCCAAAAAAATTATTTATCATTGCCCCAGTGAAGACCTAAGAGTTAAAGAAATTCATCAAATTATAAAGGATTTTGACTCTTGTCATGACTTGTTAATATTGCAAAGTGTGATAACACATACACAAAATCTTTAGAAAAATCTGAATAACTCATTTTTAAAGACTTGCTGCGGGTTATATTTCTTGTCTTTTTCATGAAAATAAAAATCAAATTTTATCTTCTGTTAAATCCACATCTTAGTTACATTAGTAGCGTATATTTACATGGACATTTTTGTACAGAGCATTCTTAACCCCAAATAAAATAGCTAAATTTGATAAAAATAAGAATTCTTCTTGGAGATGCATGCAAAATAGAAATCTGGATTAGATTCATATGTTCTATACCTGCCCTCTGTTAAAAAAAAAAAAAAAAAAATTGGTGTGACCTAGCTGATTTTTTAAAAGCTTTATTTTGACTCTTTTTCAGTGTTTGAATCTTTAATCTTGCTTGATGTTAATGATGGTCTTGCTTTGAATAAGGTCAGTCTTTGCCTACTTTGGACTATTCCCACAGTTGCAAGAAAAAGCATAACTAGGAAATGGAGATCTGCTGATGTACCACTTTATGAAGACTTCTTATCTTTACTTAAGGAAATTGCACATAAGGAAACCAACGTTAAAGAACATAGAATTCATCCAAATCCATTTGATAATCATTGGAAGAAAGTGCTATCTTTGACTGACACTTTACAGCTAGATTCTGACTCTTTTTGTAATAGAAATCAAAGTTTGTTTAATATAATTTTCATTATTTATTTAGGAATGTGATATTTATCCCTATTACAGGCTTTTGTACATATTGTATATAGTTTGTTTTTGGTTATTAACTTCATTTGTTATTCATCATATATTGTATTAATTTATTAATTTGTCAAATTAAAAAAAAAATGAATAAAAGAAGAGCCTCAGCATGAATGGCAGGATTTTACACAGGGATTGTTTAATGTATTCATGGCCTTGAAGCCTCCCCTGGGAGTTTCTGTTACTGCTCCCTTGGTCATGTACTCCACTTAATAGGCCTAGAGACCAGGACTCTTCTGATGAAGACATGGACTCTGGGGAAGAGTCCTTGGAGTATTCCTTTCAGATTCCTTCTCCACTGGACTTCAGTTTTGAGGAGAAGGATTCCATTAGCCCAGATCTTCCCTTTGAGAAATTCTCTTTGGGGATCTCTCATTCTATGGAATTCTTTAAATGGGACTATTCTCAGGTTTCTAACATCCAGAAAGAGGTATTATGAACTCCTCCAGATGGAGTCCCCTAACCCCTCTACTGTTCTTCTGGTCCTAGCTGCCCTGGTAGATACTTTTCCAGCACATTCTCAGGCTCTTGATTCCCAACCTCCAGCTTCTAAAAAGCCTGACAGGTTTTATAAAGGTGCCTGATGACTGTAAGTTTCTTTGTACATGTTCCTCTGCTGACCCCTTTGTTGTGTCTGTCCTTCTACTAAATTGCTTCCTTCTGACAAGAACAGTAGCGGCATGGAATGTTTGGCAAAAGATGTGTACTGGTGCTAGCTTGGTTTTTCAGGCTGTTAATCAGACCCATATGACCAGGTATGTCTTGGCTCTTCTTTCTTAGGCCTCTCAGGTTATCTCTGACCTTTCTTAATTTGAAGGAAAGGTTTTGACTCTCTCTCTGTTGGACTTCTCTTCCCACGTGGCTTGCCATTTTATTTATTGTAGTTATGATACAACTGATGCCTCTTCTAGAACTGCTGGTTTTAATTCTGTGTTGAGACATTGCTCTTGGCTTTACCTCCTGCCTTTGCCTGATGATATTAAGGCTAAATTGGTGGATGCTCCCCTTGATAATAAAAATCTCTTTGGTTCTGCAACTGCAAGTCTTTGCAAGAAAAGGGCAAGGCCTTGCAGGAACTGAAGCATGTTTTTGTTTCCCCTATTCTTAAATTTCAGAGGCATTGTCCCCTCTAAACCTGCTTTTGTGTGTAGACAGTCTTGCACTCCTCCAAAAGGTAAAAAGGGATGTTCTGTAGTCCTATCTTGCCTTCATTCTTACACTTGGGTTCGGAGCCGACCCTTGGCTCTGACTTGGCAGTTCTCTAGCTCAAAATCTGGTTGGCTCGTGGTAAGGCGGTATCCCATAATGCACCGCTAACATATCCCAGATCTCGTTTGCCGCTTGTTGAGCTCAGATGTGCTTCTTCTTGGTCGTAGCTAAGTGAAAAATTTTTCTACTTTCTTTTTTTTCAGTTTATTGCTTACCTAAATATCTTTATTCACTGATTTAGTGATCAGTCATAACCTGTCTGTTTTAGACATTTTGTGGCATTGTTTGTTCTGTTTTTGCTGCTGTTGATTGGCCGTCCTACCATTTGCCTTTTTTGTGTGTATTCCTGCATCACTCTCGTCTCTTCTTGCTGTATGATTCCTTAATTGTTGTTGTTCTCTTTCTTCTCACCAAGGGCTAGGACCATTTAAGTTAGAGTTCTGAGTCTTCGGTTCTGTTGCTCATGTCCTCTTCCAGGGCTAGGCTCATTTAAGTTAGAAGACCTAGTTCTCTGTCTGTCTTTATTGTTTCCACAGGACTTAATGTTTATTTAGAGGTAGTCCTTGTTTGGTCTTTATTGGTTGTCTGGCATTGGTGTTTATTAGTGTACAGATGGTCTTCGTGTTTCACTGTTGCAGTCATTACATTTGGGGTAATCTGCTGGCAGGTTGCCCTCAGTCGGCCTGAATTCCAAAGTCTTGGGTCCTGCTTCGGTTACTGTCTCCTCTTCCATGACATCAGGTCATCAAGGGTATAAAACATGCAGCCAACGGCATTTTCTTTAGTCTTTCTTGCCACGCAGTGCCCGAAGCAAAAGCATTTCGCAAGTCCCGGTCGGCCGACTACTGAAATATTCGAGTTTGAGTTTCAGAACCGAAGTCTTCCCTAAAGCTAAGTACCCCATTGGGGAAACTTTTTTCTTGCTCCATACCGATGTCAGAAAAAGTTAATAATTGTATTACTTGTGGGAAGCAAATACCTCATAAGGATTTCCATTTGTACTATATTCCTTGCCTAGGCCCTGATCACAACGTGCCTGGCTGTCGGTTTTGTGCTAGATTTAACCAACGCACTATTAAGCGTCGGTATATTTTTGCTTCAAAGTATTTTGGAAACAGATTTAACTACCCAGAAATGTCATCTGATAGCAATCCGACTACCGGAGTACATAAAAACCACAAAGAAAAGGACAGAGAACGGCAGTTGAGATCCAAAACCGACGATGAAGCTTCTCCTAAGCCTGTCGCCAGTTTGCCGGTACTCAGTGAGGCGCTTATGCAGCCCCTGATACCTGCTACCTTCAAGTCGCAGGCCTCTACCGACACCCATGTGGAGTCTGGCATGCCGCAAGATACTCAAGGTATTGAACCGATGGATGTATCTCCCTCGGATGGGTCCGGAGCCGCTGAGCAGGCACCGGCTTCTGAGGGTGTTTTCAGACCTCAACAGTTGTATAGCAAACCAACAACACCTGCAAAAACAAAGACAAAAGGAACTTCTAAAACTAAAAATCCAACGCATGAGCCACGTGCCCAGGCTTCTATGCCTAAAAAACAGATTATCAAAATGGCTAAAGACCTTATTACCTTGATCAGGGGTACCCATCCCCCTCCAGATAAGAGGCCTAGGCAAGATACTGATCATGAATCTTCAGATCAGGTTTCTGTTTCTTCTGATTCCTCTTCTGATCAGGAATTATCTATACCTCCCTATGAAAATTCTGATGCAGAGGAGTGTATACCATCTGCATCTCCTCCTGAGGATTATTCATTTGGAGAAACCTTACATACTTTGAGGGAGCATTTTCACTGGGAGAGTCAAGATTTCTCAGAATCAAAAAAGAGGCTCAGGGATTTCCTCCTCCTCCCTCAACACAGGCCTTTAGCCATTCCCCCCCTGTTTTAGACATTGTGGATGATGTGTTTTCGGAGTCCAGCTTGTCCCCTGACTCCTTACCTCCGGATCCCAGTAAGCCTGACAGATATTAAAGGGTTCCTGACTCGCATACATTTTTATTTAGAAATCCTGCTGCTGATCCTGAAACTATTTTACAGGGTCCAAAGGGAGTTATGGCCTCAACAGCAAAAAATCCTACCCCCCTCTGACAGAGATTCAGGGGCACTGGACAGATGGGGAAAAAAGGTTTCTACATCTGCAACCTTGGCAATCAGGGCCTTAAACTGTCAGTTTCATATGCTTAAGTATCAACAACATGTTATGGGATTGCTGAAACAGAAAATTATGTTGATTTCTGAATGTGCAGAAAATAAAGAATTGCAGGAATTATTGCATGCAGCTGAACAGGTTGGAAAGCATACTTTGCAATGTGGTTTTGACTTCTTAGAGGCCTCCTGTAGGTCCGCAGTTACTGGATCTGTGATTAGGAGGCATGCCTGGCTAAAGGAACAAAATTTGCCTGATCATGTTAAAGCAAAATTGCTAGATGCACCTTTACAGCATGATACTCTGTTTGGTATTAAGGTAGAAGAGGTTTTAAAGAAAATGGAGGACAAAGCTAAGTCTATGCAAACTGTTAAAGACTTCTTACAAGTGCAGCCACCAAGATTCAGTAGACACTGGCCTACAAAAAAATTGGTCCTTTCCTGTGTCAAACAGAGCACAAAGGGGGCAAATCCAGATGCCCTAAGGGTTCCAGATACCAGGCGCAAGATTCATACAGGTCAAAGCAATAGGGCGCTTCTACCTCCAAATCTGGAGGAGATAAAGCACAAACCTACAGAAAACAGTCCCAATGACTTCCCTCTGCCTGCACCAAGTACTTATCTTTTGACAGCACCCTTAAGGGGAAAATTAGCACTTTTTGCTCAAAATTGGCAGTTAATAACCCAGGACAAGTGGGTACTAAACATAGTATCACAGGGGTACAGCTTCCATTTCCACACTCTGCCAATGGCAAACGGTTGGCTAGATCTACCAAAAAATCCATGGGCAGAGGCACAGAAACAGGTTCCGTCCCTCATGGATATGGGGGCCATTCAGCCAGTACCAGAACAGGAAAAAGGACAAGGTTTTTACTCAAGACTGTTCTTGGTACCCAGAAAGGACAAGGCCTGGCAGCCAGTACTGGGTTTATCGATTCTGAACACATACCTGGACATTCCAAAATTCAAAATGCTGACTTTGCAGCAGCTTCTGACCATGCTGGGCAAAAATGCTTGGCTGGTGACATTAGACCTAAAACAAAAATACCTGCATGTCCCAATAAGACGGTCGTGCAGAAGATACCTCAGATTCAAGGCTGGCTTAATGCATTACCAATTTTCTGCACTGCCCTTTGGCTTATGTACTGCGCCCAGGGTCTTTACAAGGTGCCTGGCACCAGTAATTGCATTTTGCAGACAAAGAAGTATACAAATATATCCTTACTTGGACGACTCTCTCATTCAAGCAGAGAACAAGGACATTCTTCTTCGACACCTGGCGTTTGTGAAAAGGCTTCTAACATGCCTAGGGTACACAATAAATGAAAATAAATCACAACTGGTACCCTCTCAAAGGATAACATTCCTGGGTGCAAGCTTGAATATAACTGCCCAGATGGCTTACCTCACGCCAGACAAGCAAAGGCAACTGACTACTTACTTCAAACTGATGGCAACAAAAACCCAGTTATCTGCAAAACAAATTCTGCAGGCTTTGGGCTTCATGGCATCCTGCATTCTACTGATTCCATATGCAAGACTGCATATGAGGAAACTTCAATGGTACCTAAAAAGTTTATGGAGTCAGCATTCTCACAGTCTGGAAACAATGATTCCTCTCATTCTCTACCTACAACAGGAGTATCTATGGTGGGCAAAGACATGTCACCAAAATATGGAGCTGGCCTTCACTCTACCCCTGCCAACCAAATCTTAACAGATGCATCAGATTATGCCTGGTGGGCCCACATGGCTGGAAGATGCATGCAGGGCATATGGACCCCAAAACAAATGCTTCTACATATAACCAGAAAGAGATGCTAGCTGTTCAAAATACCCTAACAGCCTTCAAGGACTTGCTTCATCCAGGACAACAACTGATAAAGACGGACAACAGCACGGTCATGTGGTATATAAATAAGCAAGGGGGGCACACACTCATACCCCCTTTTTAGATTAGCCATGGCACTGTGGGACACAGCTTTGACCTACCAAATTCATCTTCAAGCTCAATTCCTGCCAGGAAAGCAAAATACTGTGGCAGACGATCTAAGCAGAAACCTTATGGATCCTCATGAGTGGAAACTAAATCCACAAGTCTTCAGCATCATAACAGAGAAATGGGGGAGCCCAAACATAGATCTATTTGCCTCCCCTTAAAATTAACAGTTGAAAAGATTCTGCATAAGGACTTATCACAGACAAGCATGGAAAGTGGACGCCCTATCCTTCAGTTGGAAAAAAACTATCAGTATAGCCTTTCCACCTCTGCCTCTTCTTCCCAAGGTCCTCCTAAAAGTCAGACAAGAGAAACCAAAGATGATACTAATTGCCCCGGACTGGCCCCGCCAATACTGGTACCCAGTCCTAAGGAACTTGTCTCAATACCCAGCTTGGACCTTACTTCAAATACCTCAACTACTGTCCCAGCAAAACAATCAGATCCTGCACAATCAACTCCAGACACTGAACCTGGCAGCATGGCTGATCATGTAGTTATACAAACAACACCTCTCAGTAAAGCTGTGATGGATGTCATTTTGGAAGCCAGAAGGCCTAGTACTAGAAAATCTTATGCTGCTAAATGGAAACAATTCTGTGCTTGGAATCAAGCACAAGGAACTGATGCAGCAGAACCAAATATTCCTCAGATATTACAATACTTAACTGAGATGCTTGACAAAGGCCTATCTTTCTCATCAATTAAAATCCATGCCTCTGCCATTTCGGCTCATTACAATACGGAGCCACCTATCTTTTTTTCATCCTTTACTAAAGCAGTATCTTAGAGGAGCCAACAATTTAAGGCCTCCTAGAAGATCACCATTATCTGCATGGGACCTCATTTATGTGTTGGAAAAGCTCACCCTGCCTCCATTTGAACCAGCTGCTACCGCTGATATAAAGTTCTTATCATGGAAAACAGCTCTGCTACTAGCAATTATTTCAGCAAGAAGTGTTTGAGAGCTACAGGCCCTTGATGGCTGTGTAGAGCCTTTTATTATATTTTACCCAGGTAGGGTGTCTCTGAGGACAAATCTTACATTTATGCCCAAGGTGGTTTCCAGTGTGGCTCTTAACCAGAGAATTCATCTGCCAACCTTTTATCCAAATCCGCAGAACAAGGGGGAGAGAATTCTGCATTCCTTGGACATACACAGACAGCTAAGATTCTACTTGAACAGGACTAAAGCTCTAAGAAAGACTGAGCAATTACTAGTGACATATGCTGCAGGATCAGAAGGAAAGGCTATTTCAAAGCAGACAATTTCAAAGTGGATAAGCCACTGCATCTGTTTCTGCTACTTACACCATGGTAAACCTGTGCCCAAGGGCATTAGGTCTCATTCCACCAGAGCTGCAGCTACTTCAGCCTTTCTCAAAGGAGTACCAACCAAAGACATTCTAGAGGCTGCTACTTGGAGTTCTGTTCACACCTTTACAAAGCATTATCATTTGCCTCTCTACTCTAAGTCCAGGGCAGGCTTTGCCACTGCAGTTCTGCAGGGCCTTATAGCCGCACCTAATGCTGTTTAGCTCCAGCCTCCCAACCATAGCTTTGGGATTCTACCCAAATGTAATGACTGCAACAGTGAAACACGAAGAACATAGTACAGTTGTGTACACTTACCGTAAATGTAGATGTTCGAGTGTATTCACTGTTGCAGTCCAGGTTACCCTCCCTATATATATGTGTGTATATATATATATATATATATATATATATATATATATATATATATATACATATGGGTCTACTTTACATTACATTACCGAAACGACACTTCACCAACACACAAAACACCGACCCCAAATAACTGAAGCCACACAACACAGACAACTCACAAAACCGGACACAATTACACCGACACAACGTAAACTACACATGACACACAATGACATATCCACTAACCCTAACCCTAAGGTCCGACACTACCGCACAGTTACCCTACCCGCACCCTAACCCTAACTCACTTAACCCACCCTAAAACATAAAGCCCGTCACTATCGCACACTCACCCTACCCGCACTCTAAACCTAACTCACTTAACCCATCCCTAAACTACAGTCCGTCACTGTCACACACTTACCCGAACCCTAACTTCGACACTACCACACATTCACCTTTCCCACAACCTAACCCAAAATCCCACAATATCGCACACTTACCTGATCGTTCCTAACTCCGTCACTATCGCACACTTACCGAGTCGCGCTCACACGTTACCCTTGTCGGTCTTTCGGCTGTCGGCAAATCACCTTTTCGATCAACTTGCTTGTCGGTTGTTTCGTCTCGGTCTTCTGCGTGTCGGTGAAGTGTCGTTTCGGTAATGTAAAGGGGACCCATACATACATACATATATATATATATATATTTGCTACCTTTTTGGGGGATCCTGACATCTGGGGCAAGAAAAACTAAAGAAAATGGCATTGGCTGCATGTTTTATACCCCTGACGACATGGAAGAGGAGACAACAACCGATGGCAGGACCCAAGACTTTGGAATTCAGGCCGACTGAGGGCAACCTGCCAGCAGATTACCCCAAATGTAATGACTGCAACAGTGAATACACTCTAAGATCTGCATTTATGGTAAGTGTACACAACTGTACTTTGTCTAAGGATGCAAAGGACCACAAGCCTTCTAGGTTTATAAAATGTACTAAATGTGCCCCGAAAATGTCTTTGACAGATGGGCATAATATTTGTGTCTACTGCTTAGGTGCTATTCACCTTCAAGAGTCTTGCTCATTTTGCCATGCCTTTAGTCCCTGTGTTCTTCAAGAGAGAAAGAACCAACTCATTTTGAAAGGCCTGTTAAAGCATTCTTTTGAGGATGAGTTGGCTTCTTCATCCTCCAGTTCTAAGTCACCATCTTCCAAAAAGGACAAGGCCAAATCCACTAAAAGGCGGTCTCCCACTCACTTGATGTCTTCGGAGCTGCCAGACAGAATTGCCAAATTGACTACATCCTCTTCAGCTCCACTTGTTTCAGTGCCGACAGAGGGTACTGATGTGGAACAATCCATTTCAGTTCCAGAATTTTCGGAGCCGTTAACTGAGTCTTTGCCTCAAAGCCGGTCAGCTGAACTTTGCCTGGTCTCTCCGACACTCATATCGGCTATTTTTCAGCAGTCTAGGTCCCCCACTGTATCCTCCAGGTCCTCTAGGAGCCTTTCCGATGAAGACGTTGAGAGAGTGGTGCGCAGACTCCTCCAGACCTCGGCGCTGGCAAGTTTACTTTCGGCTCCGTCCCAGTCTCCTCCGGAACCTAATGTGCCCATACACCCTATCAATGTTCCTCCTCTGAGCCGCTCCAGCACATTGGCGACAGAGATGTCAGTGCCAGCTGCTATGGAAAGGTCAGTTCCAGCTACCTCAGTTGGTCTCTTAAGTTCCAATATCCACTCCGACCTGTTCGGTGCCATCCGTGGGGTCTAAGGTCCTAAGCTGTCTGGTCAGGCCTGATGGGGACGATTGGACCTGAACTTCTTTGCTTCTGAGCCTACCTCTCGGTGCTTCAGCTCGGGTGAGTTTGGACCCCACATCTGCCTCGGAGCCCATCTCCTCAACACTGAGGATTACCTCTGCACCTTCAGAGCGGGGGGCATTCTTGGAGCCGGGAGGGTCGGCTTTCAAGGTGGTGATGACAAGTCTTCAGTTCCAACCAGGAGTACTGACACTCTTCCCCCTAAATCACCGACTTCAGTCTCGGCGCCCTCTCTTATCCTACACAGCTGAGACTCGCAGCCTCAGGAAACCTCCATGAGTGGTCCCCAGTCTTCCGAGGTCTCCCCAGAATATCTTTCTGAGGAGCCTCCTTGGAAGAAAACTTGTAAGAGGAAACATGTTGACTCCCCCGATGCGTCCATTATATCTGACACTGACCTTGAGGAGTCAGAAGGGTCCCCCAAGTTGTCCTCTGATATCTCCTTCGCAGATATCCTTGAGATCCTGAAACAGAGAGGTGGCTGGCCCACCACCTCCCCTTCTGATGAGGAGTCAGTGTATCTGAAGGCTTTCGGGTCTCAACCCTCCACCTCTTAGATGTCTCCACCTTTTGACGAGCTACTGGATCTAGTGAGTCGAAAGGTGTGGGGAAACTCCCGATACTGTGGAACCGGTTCCTAGAAGACCTAATAAATTCTTATCAGCACCTCAGGACAAAAATTTTCTAACTAAAGGCATGCCAGTAGATGTTGTGGTGGTGGCAGCAACCAACAAAAAGGAACTTGCTGAAACTTCCTCCACTGTCCATCCACCGAACAAGGAGTCTCGAAAGATGGATAGGTACGGGAAGTGTATCTTTTTTTCAGCTGCATTTACACTCAGATTGCTGAACTACCTGTCTCACTTCACTAGGCTCCATAGAGATCTCTTGAAAGAACTGGACGATACTCTCCAAGGTAACGTATCTGAAGCAGTATCTGATAAGTTTAATGCACAGATGTCTACCTTAAAGTCTATCGTAAACTCCTCTATGCGGCTGATATCTTATGCAGCAGTTGGAGTGAGTAGGGCAGTGGGTTCAGGAGTTTCTCTTAGAAGACACTCCTGGATGCACTTGTGTAACTTTGCAGAGGCCTTTAAGTCTACATTTACCAACAACCCCTTTGATAGTTCCTCGTTGTTTGGACCCAAGTTGAAGAACACACTCACCAGGTGCGAACAGGAAGGGAAAACCCTGTCTGCCATGGGAGTCAGTTTTTCTGTTCCTTCTAGACCCTATCCCAAAGGGCAGAAAGGTGGTAAAATGTGGTTCAAGAAGTCGCAGAAGTTTTTCCAGGAAGCACAGGGTGATTCCTTCTCCAGAGGCAGAGGAGGAGGAAATAATGGTAGATGCTGCCCTAGATGCTGCCCTAGAGGTAGGAGAGGCCCGCAGAACCAGGGAGACTGTGATTCCTTTCGTGGTCGTCCCTACCAGTGCTCCTGAAAGGAGTCCTGACTGCGTGTCTCTGGAGCCAATCGGGGGACGTATATCCTTGTAGCCAGAAGCCTGGCGCAATATCACTCAAAACAAGTGGGTACTAAGGATAATTACCAGAGGATACCGTATTCCCTTCTCTTTTCCCCCTCCTTGGATCAGACGAATCCCAGATGCTCCGCCCAATCACAGGGATTCAGCAACTCTAGAATCCAAAAGTTGCTCATAAAGAGAGTCATCCAACCTGTCCCTGGAGACAAGTAGGATTAGGGACTTACTCCAGATTCTTTTTGGTGCTACAAAGAACAGGAGACTTGAGACCCATCTTGGATCTCAGCAAATTGAACGAATCTGTACTGAAGTCCAAATTCCAAATGGCCGCTTTATAGTCGATACTCCCATTGTTAGGGAAAGACATTTGGATGTGCTCCATAGATCTCCAAGATGCGTACTACCACATCAAAATGGACAGAGCATCAAGGAGGCACTTACACTTCCAGCTGAGGGCTAGTCATTATCAGTTTCGCGCCCTGCCCTTTGTTCTCACCACAGCCCCCAGGGTGTTCATATGTATGGCAGTGGTAACGGCTCACTTGAAACCCCTAGATTCCAAGTGTTTCCGTACCTGGATGACTGGCTCCTTACTGCCACCACCAGGCATCCACTATTACAGGCCAGGGACGCCACCATTTCCACATGCCTGCAGCTAGGGATTACAGTGAACTGGCAAAAATCTGCATTATCGCCCTCTCAGTATGTGAATTTTATTGGCGCCGAAATAAATACCATTATGATGAGGGCTTACCTCCCCATAGAGAGAATTCAGAATCTCAGGCAATAAATTTTGTGTCTGCTTCCTTAGTGGAAGGCAAAAGCAAAGACTGTGCTCAAATTGTTAGGGACGATGCCCTCTACAGTAACATTAATTCCGTTAGCCAGACTTCTCTAGTCAGGCTTCATGAGTTTTGCCCTGATGTACATATTCTGACTTCTTCTCACAAACCTTCAACTAGAAAGACTTACACCAGTAAGTTGAAAAGGTTTTCTTTTTGGGCCCATGAGAGTAACCTCGATCCCTATACAGCTCCCATCTCTGCCATTCTGGAGTTCCTTACTAAGTTGTTCCATGAAGGCTCAGCAGCTGTCACTGTTAACGTTCAGTTGGCAGCTATTTCTACCTTTCATTTGGCTAATGATCCTAATCTTATGGCGCATAGATTGTGTAGAGCTTTCGTTAAAGGAGCCACATTATTACACCGTCCAGTCATAGTGGTTAATTTTTGCCCAGTGGTCACTGCAGCATGTACCTCTTTCTTACCCCATTCTGATAACAGAATCGTGCAAACAGGATTTTTGCTGGTGGACCCAGTCAAGTCATCTGACCACAGGCAGACCTTTTGTTCAGTCTCCCCCTATCGCCACTGTGACCACGGATGCCTCTCGGATGGGGGGGGGGGCATTACCTAGGGAGAACAGTCCAAGGCACGTGGCCGGAACACGAGGCTCATTTGCATATCAGTGTCTTGGAGATGAGAGCAGTGCTTCTCGGGCTGCAAGCACTTCACAGCTTACTTCCTGTAGGGACGATTGAGATCCACTCGGACAATATGTCTGTGATGTGGTACATAAACAAACAAGGAGGGACCAGATCTTATCCTCTTTGCAGAGAGGCCCTTAGAGTGTGGGAGTGGGCAGTGTCTTCCCATCATTTTCTGATCACTACTCTCATTCCAGGGAAAAGCAACGTGATAGCCGACGGGCTCAGCAGAGCTATTCTGATGCCTCACGAGTGGTCTGTGTATCCACTCATTGCAGAACAGATTTTTCGCAGATGGGGTCAGCCTTGCGATCTTTTTGCCACTCCTCTGAATGCCAAATGCAGCAGCTGCTTCACCCTGATCCCCCCGAAGGAGGAGGCACCCAGAGATACACTCGTTCACGATTGGCCCTCAGGACTTCTCTATGCATTCCCACCATTTCCCCTGATATCGAAGGTAATTCAGAAAGCAAGATCCTTGGGAAGCAAAGTGATCCTCATTGCTCCTTACTGGCCTCGTCAGATTTGGTTCCCCTTCCTTAGACCTCAACTAATGGACGAACCTTGGACTCTGGACCCAGTGCTAGATTTACTGACAGATGGCAGGGGTGTTCCATCCCTCTCTCCACACCCTCAATTTGACAGCTTGGCTGCTCCAATTCCTTTTCTAGTCAGGCTTCATGAGTTTTGCCCTGATGTACATATTCTGACTTCTTCTCACAAACCTTCAACTAGAAAGACTTACACCAGTAAGTTGAAAAGGTTTTCTTTTTGGGCCCATGAGAGAAACCTCGATCTCTATACAGCTCCCATCTCTGCCATTCTGGAGTTCCTTACTAATTTGTTCCATGAAGGCTCAGCAGCTGTCACTGTTAACGTTCAGTTGGCAGCTATTTCTACCTTTCATTTGGCTAATGATCCTAATCTTATGGCGCATAGATTGTGTAGAGCTTTCGTTAAAGGAGCCACATTATTACACCCTCCAGTCATAGATCCTGTGGCACCGTGGGATTTGAATTTTGTACTTCAAAAACTAACTTAGAGTCCTTTTTAACCTTCAGCAACCCGTGACCTCAAGTTCCTATCATGGAAAAACATATTTTTAGCGGCCATTACATCTGCAAGGAGGGTCTCAGAACTGCAAGCCCTCTCTATTAAACCCCCTTATTTGGTGTTTCACAGAGATAGGGTTTCCCTATCGACCAACCCTTCATTTGTCTCTAAGGTCTCTTCTCAGGCCAGTATTAATCAATCCATTGAATTACCTGTGTTTTTCCCTAACTTTTCTGACAAGGCAGAGTACAAATTTCACCAGTTTGATTTTCGTAGACAATTGCGATTTTATCTCGATAGAACAAAGAATTTCAGAAGGTCAGACCAATTGTTTATTTCCTTTTCAGATGCAAGGAAAGGCTTACCAGTCTCCCAAATCACCTTGTCTCACTGGATTTCAAGCTGCATTTCATTTATTTATACATCCAGTGGCAATGATCTTCCCTTCAAGGTGAAAGCTCACTCTACCCGATCTGTTTCTACTTCGGTAGCCTTTCAAGCAGATTCCAATAGATAATATTTGTGCAGCAGCAACATGGGCTTCACCTCATACTTTCATAACTCGCTACAAATTGGACGTGGCTTCCAGGAACAGGTCTTTACTTGGTTCCACAGTACTCAGGAGCATTTTCCAGTGAGCCACCCAAGATAAAGGTGCTAGGGATGCTGTCCCAAGTGTAAGAATGAAGGCGAGATAGGACTACAGAACATAAAGAAGTTATGTACTCACCATAACGTTTTATATTTGTAGTCCATCTCGCCCTTCATTCTTACGAACCCTCCCTCTTGCCCCCTCCTTGAGGACCTGGGGGTATTGTGACTATTGCCTTATTTCTAAGTTGAGATCTTTCTACATGATTTGTTGTCTGTGTATATTTACTACTTGCAGCAAACAAGATCTGGGATACATTAGTGGTACATTATGAGATACCTCCTTACCACGAACCAACCAGAAGATTTTGAGCTAGAGAACTGAGAGTCGGAGTCGAGGTTTGGCTCCGAACCAAAGTGTAAGAATGAAGGGCGAGATGGACTACAAACATCGAACGTTGTGGCGAGTACATAACTTCTTTTTCTAGACTGGCTGCTCCTGCTAAGTCTACTCAGAAGCTTCCTTTTCCAGACAAGCCAGGTTTTGTCTGACTGTCTGCTTTCTCCATCCTAAGTCAGGTTTTTTTTTGTCTTCATCTTTCCCTGTCTCCTTCCAGCTGCTTAAGGATCACTCAGTATTCTTGGGTTCTGTCCATCATCCATCCGGGATACTTTATGGTGTAGAAATCCATTACTCCTTTTCTGGGCATTCCCCAATCTCCTCAGGAACAGATGCCTTTCTTTTCGAATATACTGCAGGGCCTTTTGTCTCAAAGCACCATCCAAGCAGTTTCTGCATCTGTGAAGGGGAAGGGGCTTTATTCCATAATGTTTTTGGTTTCTAGGAAAGAAGGCACCTGGAGACCCATTCTGGATGTTTTTTCTCAACTCTGCTCCTTTCTGAAGATCCCTTCCTTTCAGATGCTGTCCCTTTAAGCTCTGTTCCTTCTCCTTCAGGCTTTCCTGGTCTCTCTGGATTTCAAGGATGCTCATTTTCACATCCCTATTTATCCCTGTATCAGGAAAAAATTGTGTTTCTGTTTTTAACTTGCATTTTCAGTTCTTTGCTTTGTCCTTTAGTCTCTATACTGCCCCAAGGGTTTTCACCATATGCCTCACTTCTGTGATTGCCTTTTGCAGGATGAGGGGAATACAAATCAGTCTTTACCTGGACGATCTGCACATTCAGGCTTCCTCCCCAGAGACCTTGCTTAAGCACCTTCACTATGCTATTTGCCTCTGGCAAAGCTTAGGGTTTACGATAAATTTCCAGAAATCCTTCCTGACAACTCTGCAGGATCATGTTTTTCTCGGCTGTAGGCTCTAGACCATTCCTATGCTGGCTTCTCTGCCATACAAGGCTCTTGCTCCAGTTGCCTTTTTTTCAATCCCTTCTTCCTCAGATCTCAGTTACAGCCAGAGAATTTCTAAAGGTTCTGGGATTCATGGCTTCCACCATGCCTATGCAGTCTCTTGATAGGTTCCATATGTTGAAGCTACAGTGGTTCTTAGTCATTATGGCTCCAGCACTGTCAGCCTTTAGACTTTCTAGTCCTTCTTCCATGCCTCAAACTAGAGCTTCCGTGGTGGATTCATCAGCTTTTTCCCAACCCAGGGCTCCATTTTAGGCCCCAACCCCTCTCAGGAACTTTTTTCACATGCCTCAGATGCAGGCTGGGGTGCTTCTTTTGACTCTGTCAAGGTTCTGGTTCTTTGGCCCATCCATCAGAGGGCAGACCATATCAACATTAAGGAGGTGAGAGCTCTCCTCCTTGCTCTTCAGGCCTTTCATGCTCTTTTTCTTCCAGGTCCTCTCAAAATCAGACAGTACTACAATGATGTGGTATATCAACAAGCAGGTTGGGGGGACACGGTCTTACCTTCTGTGCAGACTGGCCCTTCAAGTTTGGAATCTGGCTGTCCAATATCAGATGACTCTTCCGGCTGTTTATATTCCTTCAGAACAAAACATTGTGGCAGATTCTCTGAAAAGGTCCATAACACAGGCTCACGAGTGGATGCTTCACAGAGTTGTGTTTTGGGGCATTGTCCACCAATGGGGGGTACTCCTCGGGTAGATCTTTTTGCCTTCCCTCTGAACAGACACCTTCCTCTTTTTTGCACCAGAGTCCTAAGTCCTCTGCCATGGAAGGTGGATGTCCTATCTTTTTCTTGGAAGGGGATGTTTCTTTACACCTTCCCTTCCTTTCATACCGAGGGTCCTGCCCAAGCTTGAGCAAGACTCCCCCAAAGTCTTGTTGGTGACTCCCTTTTGCCTCAGACAACATTGGTTCCCTCTTCCTGCAACTAGTTACCTCACAGTGTGGACCTACTCGCACAATACAAGGGATCTGTCATCCATCCTTACTTGTACACTCTTTGATTGAAACTATAGGTGATAGGGTTTTTGATCCGTTTTTGATACCTTTTTTCTGAGGACATTCTGCAGTTCTGTAGGAGGCCGGAAAACCCACTACTAGGAAATCTTTTGTGGCCAAATGGAAGGTATTTTCTGTCTGGTGCCTTGCTCGTAACCAGAATCCACTTTCTGTGGAGATTCCTCTGGTTCGGTCTTTTTTTGTGAATTTTTCCATGCTCGGTTGGCATATTCTTCTGTTAAAGCTCATCTTTCAGCTATTTCTGGTCATCTGTCTTTGTCTTGTCGTGTGGCCTTGGTTTGAGATCAAACAGTTTCTTAAAAATGTCCTTCATATTAGACCCCCAGGAAACCTATTCCTCATTCCTAGGACTTTAATTGTGTTCTTGAAAAATTGACTTGGGCTCCTTTTCAGCTTGTGGCTTCAGCTTCCTTGCAGCATTGTACATGGAAGACTGTTCTTTTTGGACCTTACTTCAGCAAAGAGAGTGCCTGAACTTCAGGACCTTATGGCTATTCTTCCTTTTTTAGTTTTTCATAGGGGCGTGTTATCTCTTTATGCTAGTCCTCCTTTTATGGCCAAGGTGGTTAATGACTTGTCTGTTAATCTATTAATTTGCCCACATTTTTTTCTTCTCCGCAGTCTGCTAGTGAGAAGGTTCTTCACACCTTGGATTTGCATAGGCAGCTCAAGTATTTAGATAAGACGAAAGCCATTCACAAGTCTGAGCAGCTTTTTATTATCTTTTCATCTTAGATGAAGATTGGATCACAGGTTGGATCGTGCTACCAGGAAGGGGAGGTAGCAATACTATATAAATCTAAATTGAATGTATTCATAAATGCTAATCAGCCACCTCAGATTAATAATTCAGAAATTCTTGCTACCAGGCTGCAACTCAACAAAAGTAAATGCATAAACATTATCTGTATGTATATCCCCCCAGGCAATAACATAACCACACTTGAAGACACCCTACATTGGCTTTCATGTTACTACCCCCAAGAGACCTTGCTGTTTGGAGACTTTAACATAGACTGGGGCACCTGCTCCTTAGTGTCACCAACTACCCACATTAACCTGCACGCATTCTCACAAATCATAACTACCCCTACCAGACTGGGTCAACCTAATCAAAAAGATAGTATACTTGATTGGGTACTCATAAATAGTAGCCCCCAACTGTATACTGCCGATACCCACCCCACTGATCTAAGTGATCACCTTCTCACTTATATAGTTAAACAAAAAGCTATTTTTCTGCAGATACCATTACTCAGAAAAGTCAGAAACAGAAATGACTTCGACCCAGCCAAATTTCAGCAGGAACTTAACTCCTGCAATTGGTCGATGCTCATTCATCTCCCACTGGATGATGCAGTTGTTTATTTCAACAACAAATTTCTTGAAATCCTTGACTGGCATGCACCTGCCCGCTTTAAGAGAACTAAAACTAAAAATGTACCTTTGCTTTCTAAAATGTCTTTACAAAAAATCAACATTAGAAATAAACATTGGGCCAAATGGCGATCCACTAAACTCCCTAATGATCATGTTAAATACCGTTAAGCTAGGAATGAAACTAAAAGATCCATCTTAAATGACAAACAGTACTACAGTAATCTGCAAAATGCCAACCAAAACAATCCTCAGAAATTCTGGGCTGGTCTGAATAATCTGCTTCACCCCGGTAAAACAGCTACCCCTACCCCAACTTCTGCTATTGACAAATCCCCTGAGAATGTCTCAAACAGTTTTAACCACTTCTTTACTGAGACAATTCAAACTCTAGCCAACCAATTACCTCCTAGCTCTTCTAACCCCGATGGTCCCAACCAGTCAAACCTACTTAACTTCAGTTTCCAACCAGCGCCCACTTCCTATATTTGTAACCTAATCAAAAAACTAAAGCCCACCGCACTCTCTGCTGACCAACTCCCTGCCGAATACCTTCAAAAATCAGCTGAGGCTATTGCCTATCCAGTTTTGATACTAATCAGTCGGACCATAGCTGAGGCAAAAATTCCCTCCATTTGGAAAACTTCCTACATTATCCCATTACACAAAGATGGCTCCTCTACTGAATTCTCCAACTATAGACCAATTGCCATACTTTCTCCACTCGCAAAGATCATGGAAAAATGTATACAAAAACAACTCATGCACCACCTAATCCAGAATCACCTCCTAGCTGATACCCAACATGGCTTCCGTCCACATCATAGTACGACCTCTGCCCTACTAGCCTTTACCAATACCATAAATAACAATCGTAGCAATAATCATTTATCCTCCGCCCTCTTCTTGGATCTTTCTAAGGCCTTTGACATGGTGGATCAACTGCTGATTCACACACTGCAGACGTATAGGCTTAACTCTAAAGCCCTTCAGTGGTTTGCATCCTACCTCAGTGGGAGGCAACAGGCTGTTATCTGGCAGAACAAGCTCTCCACCCTATTACCTACCACCTTAGGAGTCCCACAAGGCTCCATACTTGGACCCCTTCTCTTTTCCATCTTTATTAACAACCTACATACTGTCATCCCTAACATTAACTGCATCCAATATGCTGATGACTCCACCCTGATTTGTTCAGCTACATCTACTGTAGACCTGAAGTATGCAACCCAGTCCGCCTTTAATATCATCGAAAATTGGCTCTCTGAACGTCGTTTGTTGCTAAACCCCAAAAAAACCAAAATGCTGCTATTCTCACCCCACACAAAGGTATACTACCTTTACCTTCACCATAAAAGCAAAAGATGGGACAATTATCTCCCCTGAACCTTTCACAAAACTTCTGGATGTCATCATTGATAACAACCTAAAATTTGACCTACACGTCAATCAAGTGATTAAGACTATCAATAAAAAACTTGGTCACTATATAGAATAAAAGCCTTCTTAACACCTCCCGCTAAGAATGCCATTCCCCGCTCACATTTACTCTCAGCCCTTCTATATGCTTCCCCCCTTCTCTCCAATGTAAGTCTGTTCTTAACAGACTATCTACCTGTTACACTCACATAGCCAGGTTTGCCACTGGCCTGCCTTTTAGAACACACCACTGCATAAACCTTTTACAACTGGACTGGCTTGAACTTCCCAGTTTTATCCAGTTCAACCTTCTTGTCATGGCCAAAAAAAATCATTCTAAATCTACACCTGCCCTTAAAAATATTATCACCCCATATAGCAACTCAAGACAACTAAGATCCACAAATAAACTACTAATTCAAACCAGCAATGCAGCTGGTGACTTCCTCTTTACTAACATTCTGGTGGCAGAATCTGGAACCTACTACCAGCTGAAATTACATTGCTCCCTTCTCTAACTGAATTCAAAACCAAACTTAAACAACATCTGGCTCTAAACTGGCTTTGCCACTGTAACAAGCCTGGCTAACTCAAACTTCATATTAAGATTATTTGCTTAGTCAGTTCACTGTTACCCATCTCTCTCTCTTTTACCTTATCCAAGGGCTAACCCTTAAACCAGTGAAATTGTTTTTTATCTTTGTAAATATCAAAAATGTATAGTGTCTGCTTTATTATTAGTTAATCTCTTTGTTGTTTGTCTTGGAGCTTTTCTCCCTGGGCCTCCGCTGAAAATGGATATGATTCCAGTCGGACTATCACGGTCAACAAATGTAAAATAAAAATAGATCTCTTGGTTTGGCTGCTTGTAAGCAAACCATTTCTTCATAGATCTCTAAGGCCATTTTCTTTGTTACTCATTTCATGGGAAACATTTTTCTTCCTCTGTAAAGGCTAATTCTACCACAACTGTGGCTTCCTCTGGTGCTTTTTTTCAAAGGAATGGACACACCAGTACCATCCTTGAGGCTGCTACTTGGACTTCTGTCTATGCCTTTACTAAGCATTACAAATTGGATGTTGTTTCCAGAACAAGAGCTGGCGTTGGCAGAGCTATCCTGCATAGGTTTCTTAAGGGTCCTGCTGGGCCTTCCTTCTCCAAAGCTTCTTGTTGAAATTTTGTACTCTCCCTTTAGTAAAAAATGCTGCAGCGGTGATATGGAAGGACATCATACAGTTGCGTAAAATCTTACCATAACAGTAGATGTCCTTCTCTTCACTGTTGCAATATTCACTGTCTCCCTTCTCCCCCTTTTTTCTGTTTTCCTTCTGGATGCACATGTTCCTCCTCCTCTTCTTGGATTCTTTCTTCTGGGGCTGTTCATTTCTGAGGTATCTATGTCTGTATGTCACCTTGATGCCGTAAGCCATGAGGGGGGGAGCATAGGTGACATAGAACATCCTTTGAAATCCAAAGGCTTTGATATGCTGGCCAGACATTGGGCTACCCTTGGCAGGGGATCCCTTTAGTGAAGAATACTACTACAGTGAAGAGAGGGACATCAACTGTTACGGTAAGGTTGTAGACAACTGTACTGTCTTTTTGTATCCACTCTGAACAGACAACTTCCACTGTTCTTTTCCAGAGTCCCAAGTCCTGTGGCTTGGAAAGTGGATGGCCCTGTCTTCCTCTTGGTAGAGGATGTTGCTATATGCCTTCTCTCCCCTTCATCTGTTGCCATAAGTCTTGCACAAGATCAGGCAGGATTCTCACAAAATATTGATAGTGACTCCCTTCTGGCCTAGACAGCATTGGTCCCCTTCTATCTCACCAGCCAGGGCCAGTCACCACAAGTTACCTCACCAGGTGAATCTTCTCACGCAAGACAAGGGATTTCTTATCCCTCCTCACTTATCCACTGACACTGTGGGGTGGTAGGTACCTGAAAGGGATCAAAACCCTTTTATCCGAGGATGTGCTTCAGGTTCTGCAGGAGACTAGGAAACCCACTACCCGGAAATCATACATGTCCAAATGGAATTTTTTTTCTCTTTGGTGCCTCTCTCGCCATCATGATCCCCTATCCATGGAGGTTACGTTGTCTCTCTCTTATTTGTGTGATCTTTTCCATGCTAGCTTGGTATATTCTTCAGTTAAAGCTCAGCTATCAACTATTTCAGCTAATCTGTCAGTGACTCTTCCTCCTCTGGCCTCTGGGTTTGAGGTCAAGCAATTTTTTAAAGGCATCCTTTATATGAGACCTCCCAGGAAGCCTGGTCCTCCTTCCTGGGACTTCAGTTTTGTACTTGAAAATTTGACTCGGACTCTCTTGAGCCTCCTTCTCCAGCTTCCTTACTGCAACACTTGACAAAGTTTGAATACTCACAGCATTTTCTTTGGGCCACAACTTCAACCAAGAATAGTGTCTGAACGTCTGGCTCCCATGGCTTTTCCTCCATTTTTAGTTTTACACAGAGGCAGGTGTGTTTTCGTAATAATCCTTCATTTGTCCAAGGTGGTCAGTGTGTTGATCCTTAATCAGTCTATTCATCTTCCTTCCTTTTTTTTTTCCCTTCTCCACAGTCTGCCAGTGAGACGCCTTTTTCATACCTTGGATTTGCATAGACAGCTCCGATATTATTTGGATAAAACTAAGGTCGTTAGCAAATCTGAACAACGTTTTGTTTCTTTTCATTCCAGGACTTTGAAATTGGCTCTCGCTAAGCAAACAGCTGCCTCCTGGATTACTAAGGCCATTTGTTTTTATTACTTTCATGGAATATGTTTTTCCTTGTATATAAGGCAGCGTTTTACTAGGGCATTTGCTTCCTCTGCTACATTTTTGAAAGGTCTGGGTATCAGTTCCATCCCTGAGGTTGCTACTTGGTCTTCTCTTCATGCTTTCATTAAGCATTACAAGCTGAATGTTATTTCCAGAGCCATAGCAGGCTTTGCCAGAGCTGTCCTGCCTGGGTTTGTAGAGTGCTCTTCTGGGTCTTCCTCCTCCCCAGCTTCCTCTTGAGCTCTTGTACTCTCCTTTAGGTAAAGAATACTGCAGCAGTGACATGGAAAGACAACAGTGAAGAGAAGGACGTCTGCGGTTACGGTAAGATTTTACACAACTCTACTTTTTCTAGATGCTCTAGACTCTGACCCATCATCCTCATCCCTTTCTTTCTAAGCTCTAGTAATCTACCTGTATAGCTTAGAATACTGAAACAGTGATCTAATATTGAACATAATAATGTCGTGTAAGTTAACTTAACATCACAGTAAATATTCAGATAGAGCACTATTGCAAGGACACCATCCCTCCTTCCCCCTTTTTTGTTTTCTGTGCATATTTTTATTAACCTTTTTCCCTAATATATACCTACAAATCAGGTCTCTAGCCTCCCTTACTATATGACAAGAAAGCTTTGAAGTTTGGGACCCTAACCAGTGGCTTTATACTGATCTTGAGCCGTTAAGCAGTTAGGGCATGTGGAAGTTGGCCTAAAGCTTTGGATGCTGGCTGGTTATATTCTTGTAGGTTAGACTACTGAAACAGTGATCTGTTTGAACAGATGTAAATACAGAGTACAGTGAGAGCAAGCATAGTAAGACGGTGGATTTGCATGGTAGACGAGGTGTTTTTAACCAGTATTAACTGAACCAGTGGCAGCCCAAAAGCAGGCATTTGGTTGCCAGATCACTGGGTGATAGCTGTCACTGCTGATGTACAACAGCATGTACTTGCTGGAGGGGGGGGGGCCATAGTGGCATGTAAAGTGATGTTGGTCACATGTAATCCCCATTGCAGATGGGGTGCTAGGGCTTAAACACAGTCATTGCCAGAATATTGGTGGGGGCATGAAATAACACTTCATGGGTGGCTGAATGATGACCTTGCCATGGAGTACACTTGTCCCCATAATGAGGAACACAAGAGCAGTGGCATTTGGCTCTATGTTCAGCAGGCACACTATCCGTAAAATCTATTTAAAATAATTTTTTTTTATCACTATACTTTGTGAAATGATTCTCTTGTTGTCTGTTTACCCAGCGTGCTTTTTGTTTGTTACTGTGTTTGCAAAATGCTTCAGTAGATAAGCTGTTAAATACTTTTAATAATAATTGCTTTTGTTATTTCTGCTTTATGTGCTGCCAGCCACCTACTACTACTATTAAGTTGTAGGGGCAATGTCATGGAAAATTTGCAGGTAGACTACAACAGCTTACTTGTTAGCACAACTGCAGCATTTTGGGACTGATAAAAATGACTAAGGAGGGGAGGGACGGACAGCATCACAGGATGAAGCTTGCTACTCTACCTTTTAACAGTACCTTAAGCTGACATCCTGGACAGGGGGCAGTTTTAGCTACTCCAGGGGTTGATCTCTATTGATCTGTGAAATACAGTCTGAAAGGGTTAGCTTCTACCAGATATCATTTCCAGTGGGTGAGGATTCTCTTCAGTAGTGATCCCTATACTGAGACATCCAGTATTATCAGTATCCTCACACAACTACATTTTTTGTCTTTCAAGATTTTATTTTTTGCCTGCATGTTCATCATTGGCTTAATAGTCAGTTGGATATTTTGGTGCATGTTTGCATTCAACTTGGGTTTTATTCAGACATGATAGATATCCAAACACTTGACAAAGTTTGAGTACTCACAGCATTTTCTCACCAAAGAAATCTAAGTTATAACAACTACACTAATTGCCTAAAAGCCGTGTCCCTATTCTTAGTATCATACAGGTTGCTGAAGGGTGGTCTCTGCCTCCTGTACAGAACTTCAACAGATCTTATCCTTTCAGACCTCCTGAACATCCACAAGTCCAGTGATGGCTTAAACACCAGCTTGAAATCTTAAGCCCTTCTGCAACTTAAGTAGAACATGGTGGGATAGCTATGTATTGCACAGAATTACATTTCTTTGGAGTCTTCTTACTGTCCACATAAGACAAACTACTACTTTTACTCTGTTCAAATGTAATCTGGATGAATGGATAGGAAACTGCATATTCATCCCTGGAGTAACACACTTGTCCCTTTTGAAGAGGGTTATTCATATTTAAATTACAGTGGCTAAAAAACTTTATGGGAATGTATGGCTAGGCTGCTAAATATCCTTTTGGTCAATAGCTTTGTAAGAAACTATGAAAGTGTCTAGAACAAGTTTATCACTTTAGTTCAGTGAAACAGCTTGATGAAAGTTTTTTCCTCATTACTGGCAAAGTTTCATGCCTTTTAGTTTGGCAAAATGACGTTCATACATATCAGGTTATGTTTAGTTTGTTTTATGATGGCAGTGAGCAGCAGCATTTTCTGTTTTCCTCCTTTGTCCAGTGGCCTTGTTCTCTTGCTTTCTTCCTTTGTATTACCCTTCTGAAGAAAGAAGTGATTCACATTTTATTGTATCCTACACTCTTCTGTTCTATGCAGAACATGCAGTTATGGCTTCTGACAGATCTGAAAGAATATTTATTGGCAGATGTCTTTGTATAGACAAGATTCTAAAGTAGTTGATGCATCTGATAAGAAAAATATGATCTGAAGTTGTCTTCATTTGATCTTCAACCTGTGGGTTACTGGATCCAGCACAGATCTGACTCTGCCGGATATCCAGCATCTGATCCGAGCTTCAGGCTCTCCCCTACCCACAATGCCAGTGTCTCCTTACTTCCTTCAGATCTCGTTTTCCGCACTTCATGTCTGCATCGCGATATGTGCTCTAGGCTGCAGTTTTAGGATAAGTGACTTTTTTCTACCTTTTTGAAACTCCTTTTATTAAACCCTTTCTATTTTCTACCTCACTTTGTGCTCTCTGCGTTGGTTTAATAAATAATAAAAAAAAATCTCTTTTCTTCTGTGTGTGTGTGTGTGTGTGTGTGTTGGGCCTTTTGGTTGGGAGTATGGCTGAAACCCCTATACCAGGCTTCTAAAAATGTACTGAGTTTGGCTACAAGCTCTCTCCATCTGATGGCCACACTCTCTGCCTTGAATGTCTTGGGGCTGCCCACATGGAGACCTCCTGTTCCATCTGTGCTGGGTGTAATCCCCAGGAACTGATGGACAGGAGAAATAAGTTAATTTTGAAGGCCCTTCTCCCCTCTTCTCCCACTGGTGCTCAGGCCTCTTTTGCCCCAGCTTCTGCTTCCGTCTCCACCCCGGGCTCTAGGACTTAACTTGCTGCCAAGAGGTCCGAGGATGGAGACAAATCCTCTATGTCCAAGGACAAGGCCAGGAAGCGATCCCCGGGTCGCTCATCCTCAGCAAGCCCTCCAGCAAAGGTAAGGTCGGCTCCTGAGGACGATGTCCCCCCATCTTTGTTCCCCTCTGACGTTCATCGTGTTACCCTGCTGCAGTCATCACACCTGGGTTATCCTGCCATCAGGCGGTCCCGCAGTCAGCCGGAGTTCCAAAGTCTTGGTCTGGCGTCTGTTGCTGTTGCTTCTTCCCTGACATCAGAGCGCCAGGGGTATATAAGAGGCATCCGACGCCATTTTCTTCAGTCTTTCTTGCCGCGCGGTGCCCGAAGCAGAAGCAGTTCGCAAGTGCCATTTGGCCGACACCTGAGATTTTCGATTCGAATTTCAGTCCGAAGTCTTCAATAAAGCCAAGTACCCCGTTGGGGAACCTTTTCTTGCCTCAGTCCGATGTCAGAAAAAGTTAACAATTGCATTTCTTGTGGGAAGCAAATACCTCATAAGGACTTCCATCCCTATTGTATTCCTTGCCTAGGCCCAGACCACGACGTCACAGGTTGTCGGTTTTGTGCTAGGTTTAATATACGAACTATCAAATGCCGTTTTGACATCGCACGATATTACTTTGGTAGGAAATTTAATTATATCATGCCGTCGGAGCAGCTGATGACCGGCATGCATAAAAAACGCAAGGATAATGACAGGCAGCCTAGGAACAAGCCAGACTCCAAGGCCTTGGCTAGGCCTGTTGCCGGTTCTCCAGTTTTCAGTGAGGCGCCTACGCAGCCCCTGACGACCACAGAACTGGAACCCCAGACAGCTGCGGATTCTCAAACGGAGTCTACTAGGCCGACACAGCCATCTTCATTAGGCCCTTCCGACACCGGAGCAGAAGTAGACCCCGGTGCAGTGGAAACACCTTCGGTTGCAGAAGGGGTCTTCAGACTGACTACACTCACCATTAAATCTTATGCTAAGCTTAAAACTCCTTTAAAACCAAAGACGACTGTACATCAGTCTACAGTTCAAGGCCCCATGCCTAAGAAATAGATGCTTAAGATGGCTGAAGATTTGATTACCCTAATCAGTGGTTCCCATCCCCCTCCTGATAAAAGACCAATACAAGAGGAGGATTATGCTTCCTCTGACCAGGTTTCAATTTCCTCATTCTTCTGAGGAACAGGATTACACTTTTCCACCATATGAAGACTCTGATGCTGAAGACTCTATTCCCTCAGCATCTCCCCCTGAAGACTACTCATTTGGGGAAACATTACATACCATGGGGGAACATTTCCACTGGGAAGGCCAGGACTACTCTGATTCTAAGAAAAGGTTCAGAGTTCCTTTTACTACCCCAGCACAGACCTCTTGCTATCCCTTCAGTTTTGGATATTGTGGAAGATGTTTACTTGGAGTCTAGTCTAAATCCAGACTCTCTACCTCCTGCTCCAGCCAAACCAGACAGATACTACGGAGTACCTGACGCACACAAATTCCTTTATAAAAGCCCTGTAGCTGACCCAGAAACAATTTCCCAGAGCCCGAAGGGAGCTAAAGCATCTATGGCTAAAAATCCTGTGCCCTCTGAAAGGGATTCCAGAGCCCTAGATAGATGGGGAAAGAAAATATACACCACAGCAACTCTGGCTATGAAAGCATTAAATTGTCAGTTTCACATGCTGAAATATCAGCAATTCCTAATGTCTCAATTAAAACAAAAAATAAGCACACATACTGAACAGTCTGAATTCAAGGAAATGCAGGATCTGTTGCATGCAGCTGAACAAATGGGCAAACATACTTTACAATGTGGATTTGATTAATTGGAAGCTTCCTGTAGAGCAGCTGTTACTGGCTCTGTCATACGTAGACCTGCTTGGTTAAAAGAACAAACCCTTCCTGATCATGTTGAAGCAAAATTATTGGATGCACCTTTACAGCAGGATGTATTATTTGGTGTCAAAGCAGAAGAGGTTTTAAAGAAATTGGAGGATAAGGCAAAGTCTATGCAGACGGTCAAGGATTTTTTGCAGGTACAACCCCCTCGTTTCAGCAGAAATTGGCCAATGAAAAACTGGTCCTTTCCAGCTTCTGACAGATCACAGAGAGGCAAATACAGACACCCAAGGGGCAGAGGTCAGTCACTAGGCCCTTACAAACCTCGCCAATGGGGTACTGCTACCCAGAAAGGAGGAGAAGACAGGCCCCAGGCTAGCAGAAGACAAACACAATGACTCAATCCTCAAACTACCAAGAAATTCTCTCCTGGCAGCTCCCTTGGGAGGAAAATTAGCATTTTTTGCAGACAACTGGCACATCATCACAAAAGACAAATGGGTTCTAGACATTGTCTCTCAAGGATACAGATTCCACTTTCATACCTTACCAAGGATAAAAGGAATGCCAAACCTGCCACCAAATCAATGGGCAGAGGCACAAAAATCACAAAAACAAATTACAGCTCTCATGGGCATGAGAGCCATTCAACAGGTACCTACACAGGATCAAGGACAAGGATTTTACTCAAGACTCTTTCTAGTCCCAAGAAAGGACAAAACATGGAGACCCATTCTGGATCCTTCAATTCTGAACACTTATCTGCAAGTACCAACATTCAAGATGCTAACACTACAGCAGCTTCTTCCCATGCTGGACAAGAATGCTTGGCTAGTAACGGTGGACCTCAAGGAGGCATACCTGCATGTCCCTATCAGACAAAATTGCAGAAGATACCTCCGCTTCATTGCAGGTTCAACGCATTATCAATTCTCTGCACTGCCCTTTGGCTTATCTACTGTGCCCAGGATCTTCACAAAATGCCTGGCACCAGTAATTGCATACTGCAGACAAAGAGGAATTCAAATATACCCATACCTAGACGACTGCCTTATTCAAGCAGAAAGCAAGGACATTCTTTTAAAGCATCTGGCGTTTGTCAAACACCTAAGTTGCCTAGGGTACACAGTAAACGAAAAGAAATCAAAACTAGTGCCCTCACAAAACATAATATTCCTGGGTGCCAGCTTGAATACAATGGCCCAGATGGCTTATCTCACGCCAGACAAGAAACAGCTGCTGACTCAATATTTCAAAATAATGGCAACAAAGACCCAACTCCCTGCAAGAAAAATTCTGCAGGCCTTGGGATTCATGGCATCTTGCATACATTTGCAAAGCTGCATATGAGGAAATTACAATGGTACCTGAAAAGCGTATGGACTCAGCACAGCCACAGCTTGGAAACAATGAATACCACTCATTCCCTGCCTTCAACAGGAGTTTCTATGGTGGGCACAGGCATGTCACCTCAACAAGGGTCAGCCTTTTACCTTACCCACAGCCAGGCAAACTATGACAACAGATGCATTGGACTATGCCTGGGGAGCACACATAGCAGGACAGTGCATTCAGGGCAAATGGGCTACAGATCAGAGGCATCTGCATGTCAATCAAAAAGAAATGCTAGCAGTACAAAATGCCCTAACAGCTTTCAAGAACCTCTTACACCCAGGACAACTAATAATAAAGTCAGACAATACCACAGTAATGTGGTACATAAACAAGCAAGGGGGCACACATTCCTACCCTCTATGCAGGCAAGCAATGACCTTGTGGATCACTGCACTGTCTGGTAAGTTTCAATTACAAGCACAATTCCTGCCAGGAAAGAAAAACACATTGGCAGACGACCTAAGCAAAAACATCATGGATCCACATGAGTGGAAACTAGATCCACAAGTGTTTGCAATGATAGCTCAAAAATGGGGACGCCCAGACATAGATCTGTTTGCAAACCCCCAAAACTACCAACTTCAAAAATTTTGCACAAGGACATTCTATCCACAAGCCTAGAAAGTGGATGCCCTCTCATTCAGTTGGAAAACATTAACAGTGTATGCCTTCCCTCCACTGCCTCTTCTAGCAAAGGTAATGCTGAAAGTCAGATTAGAGAGGCCACAAATGATACTCATTGCACCAGACTGGCCACGCCAGCATTGGTATCCAATTTTAAGGAACATGGCCCACGGCCCACCATGGATTTTACCACAAATTCCTCACCTGCTCACCCAGCGAGACAATCAGATTCTACACAGCCAGCTCAAGACTTTAAACCTGGCTGCATGGCAAATTACCTAAACAACCGGCCAACACCCCTATCCAAAGCAGTTATGGATGTCATTCTGGAGGCCAGGAGGCCCAGCACTAGGAAAACCTATTCAGACAAATGGAGAAGATTTTGCACCTGGAACCAGGCTAAAGGCCAAACTCCCCTTGATCCAAACATTCCTCAGATTCTACAATATTTAACTGAGATGTTGCACAAAGGTCTTTCCTTTTCATCTATTAAGATCCACGCCTCAGCAATTTCAGCTCATTACAACACGGATCCTCCTTTATTCTCACACCCACTCCTAAGACAGTACCTCAGAGGGGCTAAGAACATAAGACCGCCAAGGAGAGCACCAGCACCTACTTGGGTTCTCAGCTTTGTTCTGGAAAAGCTTACACTGCCGCCGTTTGAACCAGCATTTTCAGCTGATTTAAAATTTCTATCATGGAAAACTGCCCTGCTACTTGCAATAACCTCAGCTAGAAGAGTCTAAGAGCTACAGGCACTAATGGCAGTGGAGCCTTTCCTCATTTTTCATCAAGACAGAGTCTCTCTACGAACTAACCCTTCCTTTATGCCAAAGGTGGTATCCAGTGTGGCCTTAAACCAAACCATTCATTTGCCCACCTTTTTCCCAAATCCCCAGAACAAAGGAGAAAGACTCCTGCACTCATTGGACATTCACAGGCAATTGTTACTATTTGGATAAAACTAAGGCTTTCAGAAATTCTGACCAGCTCTTTGTAGCCTATGCTACAGGATCACAAGGAAAAGCCATCTCAAAACAGACCATTTCTAAATGGATAGGGCATTGCATACGTTTCTGCTACACGCATCATGGGAAACCGGTACCTGCTAACATTAGGTCCCACTCCAACAGGGTTACAGCTACATCAGCAGCCTTTCTCAGGGGAGTGCCAACCAAGGATATTCTGGAAGCTGCAACTTGGAGTTCAGTGCACACCTTCACCAAACACTATCACTTACCTCTATATTCTAAGACTAGAGCTGGTTTTGTCACTGCAGTTTTGCAGGGGCTACTAGCTCGTTCTAACCCTGTTTAGCTCCACCTCTCATCCTTAGCTTTGGGATTCAACCCAAGTGTGATGACTGCAGCAGGGTAACACAATGAACATAGTACAGTTTTGTACCTACCATAAATGTAGATGTTTGAGTGTTCACCATGCTGCAGTCCAGGTTACTTCCCTCCATCCCTTCTGAACTAGCTGAACTTATCAATACCACGCTATCCTGTGTAACCTCTGTGGTGTATTTGCTTGTGCCTAAAGGTATTTTATTTTTATCTAGCTGTATATATATATATATATATATATATATATATATATATATATATATATATATATATATTGCCTACCTGTTGGGGGCACCTGACATCTGGGGCAAGAAAAACAGAAGAAAATGGCGTTGGATGCCTCTTGTATACCCCTGGCGCTCTGGCGTCAGGGAAGAAGCGACAGCAACTGAAGCCGGACCAAGACTTTGGAACTCAGGCCGACTGCAGGACCGCCTGACGGCAGGATAACCAAAGTGTGATGACTGCAGCAGGGTGAACACTCGAACATCTACATTTATGGTAGGTACAAAACTGTACTTTCTCTCTGGAGCCAGAGGAGCTTCTGACCCGGTTGCTGGCCCAGGTTTCCCCTCACCGCCCCTGTAGGCCAGTGTTGGTGGTCTCCTCTACCCGCAACACCTGCAGTCTTACCGAAGCAGAGATGGATAGGGTGATGCAGAAGTTTATCTGCACTCTGGTACAGGTGGGCGTCTTGCCTGCCCATCTCTCCGTCGGAGCAGGGAGCATGCAGTCTGCATTCATCCCAATAACTCATTCTCCAGTCTGACCTCCAGTTTCGGTGCCCTTGGATCTGAGGACACACTGCATCGAGGGGTTGGCTCCGATGGTACCTTGTACCTTGGCACCAGCCATGGCCTTGAGCAGGTCAGATCTGACTAGCTCGGATCAGCCCGGCACTGGGGGGAGACCACCTCGGCGTCTGATCTGAGAGGATGGTGTTGGCTCAGAGTTTTTTGGAGCAGAGCCTCCCTCTTGAAATTTCGGTGCCTGGAGGCTTGGCTAGGGCTCCTTCATTGGGTCGGAGGGTTACAGTTCCTTCAATCGTAGCTTCTCAGGAGGTCCATTCCCCTTCGGGCTTCGTGGTGGAGAGGGTCCTCTCAATCCCATCAGGACCATTGATGATCTTGTCTTCAGTGTCTGCCCCAGCCCCCTCTGTTTCTAATGTGGACCTGGCCATCCTGCCATCTCAAGAACAGCTTGCCACCTCTTTGTCCCAGGGTGCTCCCGCTTGAGAGCAGTGAAACGGCGAGGCCTCCCCAGAAATCCCCACTGAGGAGGTTCCTCGTTAATGTATGTGCAAAAGGAGGCATTTGGACTCCACACCAGATTCCTTCACGGAAGACATCGATTTGGAGGAAGAGGAAGGTTCCTTTGGAGACATCATGGAAATCCTACACCAGCGTGGGGGATGGTCTGCCCAAAAACCTAACCCAGACAAATTGGTGTTCCTGGTGGCATTTGGCGCAAGACCCTCTACTTCCTGGATGCCCCTTCCCACAGATCCTTTGGTGGATCTTATTACATATCAGACGTGGAAGGAACTGGACATGGTGGAGCCCATTCCCAAATGCCAGGACAAATTTATGAGTGCCCCTTACGGACAGGACCAATTGGACCAAGGAACCCCTGGTTGATGCCATGATGGTAGCAGCTGCCACTAAGAAGGAGCTCTCTCAGGCGAGCTGTACGGTCCATCCTCCTGACCGAGAGGCCAGAATGATGGACCATTTTGAGAAGCGGGTGTACACTTCAGTGACGTTTTCTGTGTGTGCGCCGAATCACTTGGCACACATGATAAGGCTGCAGCGAGACCTAGTCAAGGAGATCGCGGAGTCTACCCCTGGGTCCATGTCGGCAGCGGACAAGGAGGAGGTCGTCATTCGCTACACTTCCAGTCTGGGAGTCCATCACGAAAGATTGTTGGGAGTTGCAAATTATATCCAGAGTGTATTCAATCCCTTTCTCAAGCCACTTCCACCAACCAGACACCTCCCAGACATTCTACCTGTGCAAAGGGAGGATGCAGCACTGGAAATTGCAAATGTGCTAGAAAAGCGAGTTATCCAACTAGTCACCCCAAACTGTCCGGATTAGGCATTTATTCCAGATTCTTTTTGGTGCCAAAGAAGATGGGGGACTTGAGACCCATTCTGGATCTCTCCATCTTGATCCTTTCAGTGGCCAAGACAAAATTCCGGATGGTCACTCTGCAATCTATCCTGCCCTTCCTGCAGGAGAGCGACTGGATGTGCTCGATCGACCTTCAAGATGTGTACAATCACATCAAAATGGACAGGCACTCTCAGAGGTTTCTCCGCTTCCGGCTGGGAGCCAGTCATTACCAGTTTAGAGCTCTCTCCTTTGGTCTCACCACATCCCCAGGGTGTTCACTAAAGTGATGTCAGTGGTAGCGCCCACCTGAGACTCCAGGGTATACAGGTCTTATTTGGACTTGGCCTTTTTTGTTATATGCAGGTCTTCCCCTACCTGGACGACTGGCTCCTCGCTGCCCCTTCCAGGCATCAGCTCTGCCAAGCGAGGGATTCCTTTCTTCTCTTAACCCAGAGGTTGGGCATTACCATCAATCTTGGCAAGTTCTCACTGGCCCCGATTAAAGTATTAAATTTCATTGGGGCTCGACTGGACACAATTCAAACCAAAGTCTTTCTTACCTCTGAGAGAATACAGACTCTGAAGCTAAATGTCCTTTGTATTATTCAAGCTCAGTCACCGACAGTGGAAATGGTATTAAGGGTATTAGGGTCCATGGCGGCCACCATCAGTCTTTTACCCATGGTGTGTTTTCACATGTGGGTTCTTTACTGGACCCTCGCAGTTGGGTTCCTATCAGTTGACCGAAGACACAGGTTAGCGAATGCAACTTGGTCGAGCTGGAAATGGCGAAACTGCAAAATATCGAAGCGGCATGTAAGCAAATTCTTTCCCTGGGAAAGAATTTGCATGGCTGCTTTGGTAGGTTGCCATTTTCAGCACTGTAGTACGGTCTCAGAGTTGGTAAATTTAAGTAGGGGGGTGGGGGTGGGGGCAAAGCCCCCCACTTAATATAATGTATTAAAGTGTTTTTTGGAACAGCAATTTCTTTCCAGTTCTGCCAGTTCGGTTTTGTAAGCTTTGGCTTACATGGGGTCGATTAATCACCGATCGCTAACCTAAGCGTTCAGTGATCTAATATAGATCCTTGCAGTTCAATGGTCCATGTTAGATCTCCCATTGTCACAACCCATTCGAGTCTGTCTGGTGTGCAGGGACTCTCTTCTGTGGTGGATTCATTCTCCAGATCTTGTTCGGGTTTGTTCATTTCTTCCACCTTCCCCCTCGGCCGCAGTGACCACAGATGCCTCCCTGCTAGGGTGGAGGGGCACTGCTGGGGAAGGACAGTCGAAGGCACTTGGTCACCCTGCGAGACCAGATTGCATGTCATCGTCCTGGAGATGAGGATGGTGCTTCTAGCATTGCAGGCTCTCCATGCCCATCTTCGTACAGGGACAGTTGTTATCCAGATGGACAACATGTCTGTGGTCTGGTACATCAAACAACATGGGGGAGCTAGGTCTTATCCCCTGTGTCGCGAAGCCATGAGAGTGTGGGAGTCTGCACCGGCCGTTTTTTGGTGGCAACGCACATTCCGGGGAGGTCCAACATTCAGTAGGACAGGCTCAGCAGGTTTATTCTGATGCTTTGAGTGGTCTCTGAATCCTTCAGTACCAAAACAGATCTTTCTCAAGTGGGGTCAGCTTGCTGCGATCTCTTCACCTCTCCTTCCAACGTGAAATGCAGTGAGTTTTTCGCTCTGAACCTCTCACTGAGGAAAGCCCCCAGAGATGCTCTGATTCATGCTTGTCCTCCTCTTCCCTTAATGCCAAAATTCCTTCAGAAAGCTCACAGGCTAGGGAGCTTAGTTATCCTCATTGTCCCACTCTAGTCTCACCAAGTCTGGTTCCCCTCTCTGTGGTCTCACGTGCTGGCTCCACCATGGTTGGTAAATCCAGTTCTGGATCTTATTTCTCATCCTTCAGGGATTCCTCATCCAAGCCTGAACAGTCTGACAATCACTGCTTGGCTGCTCCAGTTCCCATGATAGTTAGGACTCCCGGCTTATCTTCACCTGTCAAAAGGATCCTGGTGGCATTTCATAAGTCTTCCACCAGCAAATGGAGACTTTTTTCGATCTGTGCTTCTCAGCATGCCCTAGATCGTTTCACTGCCAGTTTCTGCAGTTTTAGAATTTTTGGCAGGGATATTTCAGCAAGGTGCCAGTTCTTCTATGGTCAAGGTCCAATTTGCAGCAATTTCTAATTTTCTTGTAGTAACATGGCTTCCGTAGCATCTTCTAAGCTTTGCAAAGCTTTCTTAAAAGGCACCTTTCTTCTTCGGCCCCCAGTGAAGGACCCTATGCCACCGTGGGATCTTACATTAGTTCTGCAAGCTCTAGTTTCATCCCCATTTGAGCCTGCAGCCTCTGTGGACTTGCAATTTTTGTCCTGGAAAACGGCCTTCTTGGTTGCTGTTAGTTCTGGCAGGAGGGTTTTGAAGCTTCAGGCTTTGTCGGTCAAGCCTCCTTATATGATTTTTCATAAAGGTTAGGGTATCCTTGCATACTAATCTGTCCTTTCTTCCTAAGGTAGCTTGGGGGTCCAGTATTAATCAGGTAATCAATCTCCCGGTCTTTTTCTCAAATTTTCACAATAAAGGAGAATACAAATTCCATTTATTAGATGTGCTCAGACAGTTATGTTTTTACCTGCATAGGACTAAATCCTTTTGCAAGTCTGACCAACTCTTCATTACCTACTCTAAACCCTTTTTGGGGAAACCAGTATCGAAGCTCATCATTGCCTGTTGGATTTCCCAATGTATTACATTGGTGCATTCTGCTAGGGGGTTTATCCCCGCCAGGTCATGTGAAGGCACATTCCAGTAGATCTATGGCTACTTCAGTAGCCTTTTGGTCCACAGTTTTGTTAGATGACATCTGCTCAGCAGCCACTTGGGCTTCATCACATACCTTCATCTCGCATTATAAGTTGGACATGATATCCAGGAAAAAGTTATCCTTTGGCTCCGTCGTGCTCCGGAATATACTTCCATGACAGTCTCTCAGGTGTTTAGTAGCTGGGGACTCTGTCCCACAGGATGAAGACTAAATGAAGACAATAACTTCAGATAAGGAAGTTATGTACTCACCATAATGTTCCATCTGAGTTGTTGATGTTCATTTGTCGTCAACCATTCCCTTCCTCCTTCCCCCCTACCTTGTATAGACTGTATGGTGGTCTGGCGAGTAGAGGATGTGGTCACCACTAGGGTGCCTCTTATTCTCCCTTCACTGTTGCAGCAATGATTTTTGGGTATTTCTTCATGCAGAGGACCAGTATATACAGCCTGTTGGTTAGAGCTCCTACAAACACAGTCGATTCCTTTCCACCAGAACAATAGGATTGAAAGCAAAAGAGGGACATTAGCTGGCTTCATCTTGATTTCTTGCTTGTCACATTTTACAAAACACTACATGCACTACTGTTGTGCCTTCAGTCCAGTTGTTCAACCTGCTTCCAGAATTCAGGTGAGTACCCTGGGAGGGAATTTTTTTTTTTTAAGCATTTTGCATTTTCTTACTTAAGCTGAACTGTATTCGGTTTTAAAAGGACATGTTTGATTCTGAGAAAGTAAGTTAACAGTTTTACTAATTGTGTTGAATGAAGTCCAGTTAAAAGTTTTCACAGTAAACGTGCATTTTGCTTAGATGTTCATGATCATTGCTACAGTAGCCTAATCTGTATGGGTTATATTCTGCATAGGGTATAACAACCAAACAGCTTCCAAAGCTTCAGGGCACCATTCACACACCCAAACTCTTTAGCCAGCTCAAGCTGTGCTGACTAAAAGTCTGTTTTGGGCACAAAGTCCTTCAGAGCTTTCATGCCAAGAGAGAGGGAGGCTAAAGCCATGAGAGGACAGTACTAGGAAAAGAAAGTATGTCTGCACACTGACAAAACATTAGATAAATAAGGGGAGACAGCGGGATGTAGTGGCTACTACAACAGTGAACATTCAAACATTTACTACTTTGATAAGTTTACTTACACAACTGTACTGTGTTCATCATGATCACTGTTGCAGTAGCCTAAGCTATATGATTACACTAGCTTAAAAGAAAAGAGAGGAGAATGAGAAAGGTACCAGGAGCCCGTGGCAAATGATACTAATAAAGCCTGTCCTAGACCATGAAAAGGAATCCATTTATAGTGATTTGAAATATATGCATAAAAGACCAATTTGCTGCTTGTACAGTACTTCTAGAATCCAGCCCTTTCCAAAAAGCCATTAATGAAGCCAATACCCTGGTAGAGTGAACCTTGACCTTGTTCTGTAATAGTTTTGTTTTGTAGAGGGAATAACAAAAAGTAATAGCCTGAGATAACCATTTGGAAATAATCTGTTTTGACACTTAGTTCTTCTTGCTTTTGCAAGAAATGAGCAACTGATGTGAAGTTCTAAATATTTTGTTCTGTCAAGATAGTATCAGAGTTGTGCGTTGACATCCAAAGTATAAAGTATCCTTTCTCCCTCACTTTTAGATTCTGGAGACAAGATGGGATGATGGATAGTTTGGCTTAAAATAAACTGTGATACCACTTTATACCTAAAAGGAAGGGTTATTTCACAAAGAAACTCTTATTTTATGACAATATAGCTTTGGCTACTGCAGCACCATGATCATTAAAACATCTACTGTTATAGTAAATTTTCTTACACAACTGTACTTTTTGGAACATAGTGTATCCAGCAGTACCCATTGTGCTTGTTTCAGTCCTAGGACTGTCAAGAGTAGGGATAAATCTGTTTAGGCTGCTTAGCACAGAAGACGACACCTTACCTGGTCTTGGCTGCTGTGACCTTTGTCATATCTGCTATTGACCAGTCACCCAGAAGGAAAAGATATTTAGTGAATCACTTAAAAGAGGATATCTGGAGGTCAACGGCTTATTGTTGAAATTGGCAGTCCTTCACGGGCCCAAAGGTGCTAATGGTGATGAGGTTGTTTTGCAGTCCCAGTACTGAGTGCTTTTTGGTGCTGCAGCTTCTGCCATGTCTCCTACAATGGCTGCCACACTTTTTGGATAATGGCACTTCCTCGCTTGCTGAATCCATCATGTTGTTAGTCCTAAGACCTCTTAGCCTTCATTGAGTTCTGCTGCCTGAATTCTAAGTAGTGAAAGAGAGGGTGACATCCACTCACTATTTGTATCCAGGGATGTCATCAATGATCAGCTTGAGGCTTCTGGTGTACATCCATGCCCCAGGTCTCCGTTTCCAAACACAGCACTAAACAGTCAAGTCCTAAATGGACATTTATCAGATTACCTTAGCCTGCCGTAGGTAGGCTGCCTCCCCTGTTCACCTTAGGATCTTTTCAGGTTGGCCTATGATTCTATAGAATTTTTGAAATCTAGACAGTCTACTTCTGATTTTTCTTTGGTGTCTGGGGTTTCGTTCCAGCAGATAAAAGGGTACCTTCTGGCTTGTGTGGTCCAAATGTCTGTACTGTTGTGTCTGATACTCGAGGCATTTTCTTCTGTTTCACTCCCAGAGTGTGTCTCATGTAGTGACAACCTTTAAGAGATGAAAGAAACTTTTAAATGGAAGGCTAAAGAAATCTTCCTGACCCAGCCTAAGTCAAAGCCATTAGCCAGTCTTCCAGTCTTCCAGTCTTGGAAGTACTCAAATCACTCCTCTTAGAAAGTTATGAATTCCTTAAGTGTGTTTGTAAAAAGATATAGATGTATCTTTATCTCCGTATATCTATAAATGTGTGTCTGTATGTGTGTGTCTATATATAATGTGTTTGTGGTTCCAACCAGGAATCTTCTTCCCAATGATAAGGATTTGTGAAGAAAACATGCACTTTTGCTAAGTATATATTTTTGCTGAAATATCAGGAATCCCTCCTTTCTTGGCTGAAGCAAAGGTAAAGGGGATAAAGGAAAACAAACTGAAAGGGGTGATTCTTAAGCCATGCAGCTTCTGTGTACTGGTTGCCAAACGTTCCATGAAGTATATCTAGTATGCAGTAGTTGCAGCACCCAGGACATTAGCTTGCAGTGTCTGTAATAAGGAGATGTGCCTTGCTGAGGACTCATTCCCTGCCAGGTCATGTCAAAGCAAAATTCCTTAATGCACCCTTGAAGAGGAAGCTTCTCTTTGAATCCCCTGCAGGAAAAAATGTGAGACTGAAGGGGAAAGAGAAAGCAAAGATGTTCTTTGTGTTTCACCTTTGCAGTCAGTACATTTGGGTTATCCCTGCCAGGATAGCCCTTGGCCGGCCCGAATACCAGAGATTTAGTATTTCTGCGTCAGTTGCTGTCGCTTGAGGACTGACTTCAGGTCGTCAGTAGTATAAAGTAAGGCAGCAGACGCCATTACATTTGTCTTTCTTGCCATGGGGGCCGAAGCAGAAGCAGTTCGCATGAGTGCCGGTGGCCCCTACCTGAGTTTTCATCTACAGATTTGAAGTTGAAGTCTTCTAAAACCAAGTACCCCATTGGGGATCCTTTTTTCCTGCACTAACCGATGTCAGAAAAAGTTAATAATTGTCTCGCCTGTGAAAAGCAAATACCACACCGAGACTTCCACTCTTACTGCGTCACTTATTTAGGCCCAGACCACGACGTCTCCCATTGTCGCTTCTGTGCTTTGTTCAACGCCAGAACTATCCATCGTCGGGCTCTTATTGTAGCTGGATATTTTCATTTACATTCCTTGAATTCTGATATGGCTTCAGTAAGCCACCCAACAGCAGATCTTCCGAAAAAGCAAAAAGATAAAGACAGAGACGGACCATACAGGTCCAAACCTGCCGATGACACTTCCTTTAAGCTAGTCGTCAGTCCTCTGGTACTCAGTGAGGCACTTTCGCAGCCCCTGATGCCCGTTGTTTTGATTCGCAGTCCACTATTGAGACCCTTTCAGAGTCTGGTATGCCGCAAAACTCTTCTTCAACTAAGGATCCTGCAGTCAGCTCTACATTGGATGGGTCCGGAGCTGCTGAGCAGGCACCGGTTTCCGAGGAAGTCCTTTGCACTATTAAATCTCGACACAAACCAATGTCTTCTTTTGCGATTACCGTTCTTTCAAAAACAACCGCGTTTCTTAGGCCCAGGGTTCGAACCACACCCAAAAAACCGACAACCCACTCTCAGGTGGCTGCTACCTTGCCTCAGTCTCAAATACTTAAAATGGCGGAAGACCTTATCATGATGATCAGGGGAAGCCAAGCTACCTCCTCCAAAAGGAAAAGAGATCTGTCCCCTGTAGTTTTATCTGAACAAGAGTCAGATGAATCTGATGCCTTTAACTATGAAGACATGCAACCTCTCTCCAATTATGAGGATTCTGATACAGAGGACTCCATTCCTTCAGCCTCTCCCCCAGAGGATTTTTCCTTTGGGGAAACCCTGCATACTTTAAGGGAGCATTTCCAGTGGGAGAGTCAGGACTACCCTCAGTCTAAAAAGAGACTCTGGGAATTCCTAGATCTTCCGCAACACTGACCTTTGGCCATCCCCCCAGTCCTCGATGTTGTGGAAGATGTTTTTCATGAATCCAGCTCGACTCCTGATGCCCTACCTCTTGCTCCTGCTCCCAGAAAACCAGACAGGTACTATAGAGTCCCTGACTCGCACAAATATTTTTTTTAAAAATTCCTACAGCTGACCCTGAGGTCATTTCTCAAGCTACCTCTGCTAAGAATCCCACCCCCTCATTCAGAGATTCCTGAGCATTGAACAGATGGGGTAAAAAAGTATACACCTCCGCTACTCTTGCTGTCAGGGCACTAAACTGTCAGTTCCATATGCTGAAATTTCAGCAACATACCTTGGAACTCCTTAAACAAAAAATGTCCTCCTTTCCTACTTTGGCAGAATCTAAAGATTTACAAGACTTAATGCATTCTGCAAGTCAAGTAACTAAGCACACTTTGCACTGTGGTTTTGACGCCCTAGAAGCTGCTTGCAGGGCAGCAGTCACTGGTTCTGTCATTAGAAGACATGCATGGCTTAAGGAACAACCCCTGCTAGACCATGTCAAATCTAAATTGTTGGATGCCCCCTTGCACAAAGATGACTTATTTGGCACTAAGGCAGAAGAGGTCTTAAAAAAGATGGAAGAAAAAGCAAAATCTATGCAAACAGTTAAGGATTTCTTACAGGTCCAGCCCCCTAGATTCAGCAGGCATTGTCCCTCCAAGCACTGGTCCTTTACTGCTCCAAGTAAACCGGCCCAGCCTAGGCTACGAGAAAACAGACCCCCCCCCCAGACAGCAGCCCCAGGGAATGCAGAGATCAAAGCAGTGGACTGCCTCCACTTCAAAACCAGGAAGTTCTAAGCCACCCCCTTAAGGAAAGAACTCAGTGACTCGCCACCTCCACCAACCCCCCTCTGCCCACCTACCCATACCCCTGGGAGGAAAACTCTCTTTTCACTCAAACACCTGGACCACCATTACCAAGGACCAATGTGTTCCGAACATTTTGTCTCAGGGATACAAATTTTCCTTCCAACCAAAAAAGGGTTCCCAGATCTACCACCAAATCAGTGGGCAGAGGCTCAAAAGCAAATCCTTTCCCTGCTCTCTGAGGGCAGTAGAGCACATTCCTGCAGAACAGATAGGCCAAGGCTTCTACTCAAGACTTTTTCTGGTGTCCAGAAAAGAGGGCACCTGACGCCCCATCCTCGATTTATCCATTATAAACACCTTCCTGGTTATCCCAAAATTCAAAATGCTCACTCTCCAGCAGCTGCTACCCATGCTCTCCAAGGATGCCTGGCTAGCCACCCTAGATTTAAGAGGCCTACCTCCACATCCCTATCAGGGAATTATGCAGGAAATATCTCCACTTCAGGGCAGGATCTCAACACTTTCAGTTCTCTGCGGTTCTCTTTGGCTTATCTACTGTTCCCAGAGTTTTCACAAAATATCTGTCTCCGGCCATTGCCTTTTGCAGACAAAGAAATATCCAAATTTACCCATACTTAGATGACTGCCTGATTCAGTCAGACAGCCAGGAAAAGGTTCTCGAGCACCTGGCCTTTGTAAAGACCCAACTAACCTCCCTAGGGTACACAATCAACAGAAAGAAATCCAAACAGGTGCCCACCCAAAGGATAATCTTCCCGGGAGCAAGTCTCGACACAGCATTCCAGATGGCATACCAGCCTACTTCTCTCAACTAGCCACCAGGCCACAGCTATCTGCAAGGAAGATCCTGCAAGCTCTGGGGTTCATGACATCATGCATACTACTCATTCTATATGCCAGACTGCATATGAAGAAACCTCAGAGGTATCTAAAGAGCAGTTGGTGTCAACATACTCAAGACCTAGAAACTATTCTAGCTATAATTCCTTGCCTCAGAAAGGATTTTCTTTGGAGGGCAGCAGCATGCTCCCACAACAAGGGACTGCCCTTCTCACGACCCCCCACCACCCAGACCCGCACCACAGACACATCAGACTTAGCACACCTGGATGGCTGGTGCATACAGGGCCAATGAAGCCCACAGCAAGTCCCTCTGCACATCACTGTAAAAGAGATGATGGCAGTGCAGCACTCCTTGATAGCTTTCAAACCCCTTCTCTCTCCAGGGGTTCTCCTGATCAAAACAGACAACACCATTGTGATGTGGTACATCAACAAGCAGGGAGGGACTCACGCCTACCCTCGATGCAGGCTGGCCATGACCCTTTGGTTCACAGCCTCTTCCATGCAACTACACCTGTTAGCACAGTACCTACTAGGCTCTCTTAATTCTCTGGCAGACTAATTAAGCAGAAATCTTCAGGATCCACACGAGTGGCAACTCATCAGAAGTACCTTCACCCTAATAACCCAGAAATGGGGAACAATGAAGGTCGACCTCTCTGCCTCCCACACCAACCATCAGCTCAGCCAATTCTGCACCAGGGAGCATCACTGCATGGCTTGGAAAGTGGATGCCCTGTCCTTCCCCTGGGTCAATCTGTTTGACTATGCCTTTCCTCCACTACCTTTCATCCCCAGGGTACTGCTCAAAATAAGGGAGGAAAAACCAAGGACCATTCTTATAGCTCCAGACTGGCCCCGACAATGCTGGTACCTCTTGCTGCGCAGCCTGTCCCCGCTGTCTCCATGGCATCTTCCTCAGATTCCAAACCTCCTAATCCAGAGGGAAGGGGAATTCATGCATCCCCAATTGCAGACACTCAATTTGGCAGCTTGGCTTATTCCCTAACTCTAAACCAAGCTGCCATCCTCAGTAAACAGGTTCTGGATGTTATCCATGAGGCCAGACATCCTAGCACCAGAAAGTCTTATGCAGGTAAATGGAAAAGGTTCTGCACCTGGATCCAGGCTAAGGGAGCCAATACGGCACAGCCCTCCATCCCTCTCATCCTGGATTACTTAGCTGACCTACTACACAGTAGCCTTTCTTTCTCCTCTCTAAAAAATCATGCCTCTGCTATTTCTGCTCATTTTTCCACTCAGCAGCGCCTTTTCTCTCACACCCTTTGATCAAACAGTTCGTCAGAGGGGCTATCAACCTGAGGCCCCCAGAAGGGCACCAACATCAGTTTGGGACCTTAAAAGACCACTACAGGCAAACAATGAAAAAAACATATATTTTTTATCTTGCCATGATTTACTGCACCTCCTAAAAAGCTGTCTGCAGCAAAATAAGACCTCAGTCCTAATTTTATTTTTTTTTACTCTTGGCTGCCCTCATTGGGGCAGGCAGACATTGTGATTCCTTTGGAAAGCTAAATCTGTCTCAATGCACAGAATGTGAGAACAAATAGCCCTGCCATTTGTTGTCAGACTAGACTTCCATTCACGTAGAATGGACCACCTGAAAGAAAATGCCAAGTTTTGAGAGTCTGCGGCTCGTGTGTCATTGACTGGTATGTGCCGAGTTTTACAAATGTTCCTATCGATGTACTACACATTCTTTGAAAGAAACTTGCAAAAGTGTCAACAAATTACTGAGATAAAAAAACTTTTCACAAGGAGCAGCTTTGCAAGTTTCAATTCCTGGCCAAGTTACTCCTCCCATCTCCCCTCCTTCAGTGGGCTACAGTGTCACATTTCCAGCTTGGGTAGATTCAACAATTTCATCAGCTTTGCATGACAACAGACATCAAAAAAATCACAGCCTGGTGTGCCACTAAATCTGTTCACTTCTGAATAGCATTTCCCCAGGAATAATAAAAAAAAAAAAAAAAAACAAAGCACACACATCAGTCCAGAGTTAGGGCCAATCTATCCATTTCTTAATGTGCACAGTAAAAACATTGTTTATAATGCATTCTGGCTGCTGACATAGTTATTCTTGTATAGTATAACCTGAACTTATGGTATTCAATGCCAAGCTTTACAACAGTTTTTTTCTTAACAATGACTTCCCAAGCCTCTGAAGTGACCCAGTACTTTAATATACTGTAAATACATAGATTAATACAAATATTTGTGCACATATGACACATACTACACATATACCATCATTAAAACAAGATAAATGCAGTACAAGTCATATCAATATAGTTATGATTTCTAGTTTGACCCTGTTTGTCTATGGAAACTTCTTTTTGAATTTATGTTCAAGCAATTGTATATTTGTTGTATATTATCTTGTTTAATTGTTTCTCAATATTCTAACCACTGTATGCTACATCAGTTGTAAAACTCTGATTTTACTCCTTTTATATTTTCTATGCTCTTTATACAAAGTAGCTATATTTGTATAATTTATTTTTTATTATTTTTTACAATTGTTTACTATGTATCTGGAGCTTTTCTCCTCGAGCCTCTGCTGAAAACGGTCACCTTGTGTCAAGTCGGACTAACCTGGTAAACAAATGAAAAATTAAATGTTGTTGTTTGTCTTATGGCTTTTCCCGGTTAGGGGTCGCCACAGCGGAAATCCGGTCCACTAATGATTGGCAGTTGTTTTTTTTATAGTGTCAAGTTGCCAGCCCGACACCCAACCTTCAACGAAGGCACGCCCATTCAACGCATGTCTTTCGAATGCCTACTCGACTGCGTGGAGGACATGCAGACTCCACAGAAGGCACTCCCAACCCAAGCCGAGAATCAAACAGGAGAACCTCTTACTGTTAGGCAATAACGCTACCGCTGCACCACCATGGAAAAAATAAAATATACTAAGAAAATTAATCAATATATCAAGAAAAATCCAAAACTTAAGAAAAAAAACACAGAAGGAAGGAAAATGTTTCCTTGATGTTGTCATGAAAATCCCACTCACTTATTCAGATATTATGGGCAAACATATAGTCAGGCACACTAATGTCCCCTCACCAGGCTATACAAGGAGAAGGTTACTGTAAGCTGCCTGTCAGGTGCCAGGATCTGCCACATAACCCTTGCACTCAGGTCACTCCACAACAAGTACAAATATGACTCTCTCATTGTCCATGTTGGTGTGAATGACCTGAGACGTACCTCCCTGAAACTACATGAAGAGAGACATGGAAGAGCTCTCCGATCTTGTAGCCCAGGCAGGTATGACCCTAGCCGTGAATAGCATTCTGCCCTCGCCCAAAGTGATACCGCAGTATAAGGACAAAATTATTGACTTCAACAATTGGCTAAGCTCCTGGTGTCATTTTAAGGGGATCCAGTATCTGTCTGCCTGGGACGACATGGTCGACAGACCACGATGCTTTACCAGAGATGACCTGCACCTGTCGCCCCTGGGATTCCGGATACTGGCTAAGGCTCTTGCTGCCCCTATAGTGCCTTTTTTAGACAAGGTTCAAATGACAAATTCACCACCATAACAGGAACAGGCAAGCAAAAACTGAGGGTAAAGATACTCACTGCTAGAAGTCTAAATCCCAAAATGCACTCACTCGAGGCACTCCTTAAAATGGAGAACATAGATATCTGTGCAGTGACTAAGACCTAGTTCAAGGCCCAGAGAGCACCCCTTCACTACCAGGCTATAACTCATACCACACTTTTCAGCCACGTAACCTGGACCGGAACACCAAAGGCGGAGGTGTGTCCATACTCATTAAGGATATCCACACCTCCAGGCTAGTTGCTCAGCATAATGCATCCGAGGTTATCCAAGTGCAACTAACTCTGGGCAAAACTGCAGTCCAAATTGTAGCTTGCTACAGATCCCCCACCATACCCCAGGATTACCACTCCTCTTTTCTTGATATACTGGAAAATATTAGGGTTCAATCAAACACCCTAATAATGGGCGATTTCAACTACTCCACCATTAACTGGGAAAACTACTCATGTACCAAGTCCTTCGCTCCACGCTTTCTGGAATTCATAAATTCCAATGCCCTGGATCAACTACTCCACACCCCCACCAAGGGCAGCAATATCCTAGACCTAGTCATTACCAACATGAATGACTGGTGTTCCACACCTGAAGCCAACTCCTCGTTGGTCAGATCCGACCATAAGCTAATAACCCTAGATATCCACACCTCCCCCCCTCATTAATGAAACCACGGTAAAAAATTTCTCCAAAGCCAACTTCATGCTTCTTAAGACAGAAGTGGCGAACTTCATGACACCCATGCAGATGGACAATACAGATGTCCTTCATGGATGCATCTGCAGTCATAACAAGTGGGTTGTCCTGTCGTCAGGCAGCCCTGCAGTCGGCCTGATGTCGCCTCCACGCATCAGCCGCCATTTTCCTCAGTCTTTCTTGGGATCCAGAGATTACTTCTACGAATACTACTTGAAGACTTCTAAAGCTAACTCTTTCTTGCCTCAGCCGATGTCAGAAAAAGTTAACAATTGTTTAACCTGAAACAAATACCTCATAAAGATTTCCACTCTTACTGTCTGCCTTGTTTAGGCCCAGCCCACGACGTAGCAGCCTGTTTCTCCGACTACCCGAAAACTGCTCAAAGTACAGCTGAATCTATTGACTGACTTATCAGATACCATCCCCTTGGATGTCTCTACCCCAGCACGTGGTGCTGCTAGCCTCCAGCAGCCATGTCCATTAAGGCAGCCAAGTCTACTAAATCAGTGCCTGTTAAACCCCCATCCAGGCCCTCTTCTAGTTCTCAAATGCTTTGGCAGAAGATTTAATTTCTTTAATTAGAGGATCTCAATCTCACCCAGACAGGGCCTCTCAGCCCCAGAGCAGAGCCCTGAGCCAGTGTCTTCTGATGATTCTGCTCATGAATCAGACATAACTGACCAGCCTGAGCCCTTTTTCCCACTTCAAGATTCTGATGCTGAAGAATCCATTCCAGCTGCTTCCCCACCAGAAGAATTCTCCTTTGAGAAACCCTGCATGCCATGCGAGAACAGTTCCAATGGCAGCAACAGGATTTTTCAGACTCCAGAAAAGACTTAGGACTTTTCTGCACCTACCACAGCTATACCTCCTGTTCTCTCTGTGGTGGATGATGCTTTCAATGATGTTTGCCAGATTCTTGCCCCAGCCCCTACCCCAGCCCTGCCAAACCAGACAGATTTTACAGGGTGCCAGATACTCATCACCACCTTTACAAGGCTCCTCTTGCAGACCCAGAAACTATATCCCAGGGTCCCAAGGCGGCCGCAACCACAGCTAAAACCCTATTCCGTCTGAAAGGGAAGCAAGGTCACTAGACAGATGGGGTAAAAAGGTCTACACTTCAGCTACTCTCTCAGCTAGAGCTTTAAACTGTCAGTTTCACATGATACAATACCAAGAGTTTATGCTTGATCAGTTAACTAAAAAGCTAACTACTGATGAATCTCTTGATAAGAAATATGTATTAGAGATGGTAAATAACATACAACAGGTTAGCAACCATTCTTTAAAATGTGGCTATGATGCACTAGAGGCTTCATTTAGATCAGCCATGACAGGCACAGTGATAAGAAGACATGCATGGTTAAAGGAACAAAGCTTTACGGATCATGTTAAAGCTAAGTTGCTAGATGCTCCTATGGACAAGACAAGTTTGTTTGGTACACCTGCCCAGCAGGTTATGAAGAAAATGGAAGAAAAGGCAAAATCTGTTCAAACTGTTAAAGATTTCCTGCAAGTCCAACCCCAAGGTTTAGCAGGAACTGGCCTGCCAAAATTGGTCCTTTCCTGACTCTGCAAAATTTCAAAGGGGCAGGAATAGGTTCCAGAGGCAGAACCCAATCCAGAGGAGGTGCCTACAAGGGGCGACAGTGGCAAGGTAACAACAGAGGCACAGACACAGCCACTGCCTCTACATCAGCACAGCCACAGTGACTTAATCACCAGGGAACAAATAGCAGCTCTAGGCGGAAAGTTAACCTTATTTTCAAAGAACTGGCACTACATAACAAAAGACAAGTGGATTTTACAAACCATAGATCAAGTTACCGGTTTCACTTCCACACTTTACCAGTCAAAGAGGAATGCCAAATCTACCTCCACATCAAAAACAGAGGCTCATAATGGAGTTAGCAAACATGAGAGCTGTGGAAAGAGTGCCAACAGCAGAACAAGGAAAGGGTTCTACTCCAGACTATTCCTAGTTCCAAGAAAGGAAAAAAGTTGGAGACCAAAAATACATACATCATTGTCCCAAAATTCAAAATGCTGACCCTACAGCAACTTCTTCCCATGCTGGGCAAGGAGTCTTGGCTGGTAACTCTAGATCTCAAGGAGGCATACCTGCGTCCCAATTCGACCAATCTGCAGAAGATACCTCAGATTTCTTGCAGGATCAGAGCACTTTCAATTCTCAGCATTGCCCTTTGGCTTATCTACAGAGTATTCACAAAATGCCTGGCATCAGTAATCGCCCATTGCAGACTACAGGATTCAAATTTACCCATACCTGGCGACTGCCTGCTACAAGGGACAACAAAAGCAAGCTGACAACAGATTTACAAAGGGTCATTTACTTGCTACAAGGACTGGGATACACAGTCAATTTACAAAAGTCAAGGCTGATACCATCCCAAACAAGGACATTCTATTGGACACAGTACAACAAATGGCATTCCTGACTACAGAAAACAAAAAGAACTTCCTCTTTACTTCTTGGCACTAACAAAACTGAACAAGTTAACAGCAAGAAAATTTCTACCCTTGGGCTTCATGGGCATCATGCATAATCTTCCCCCATTTGCCACTACACATAGAAAAAAACCAGTGGTACCTAAAGAATTTATGGTCCCAACACAGACACAGTCTAGAAACAGAAATCCCACTAATTCCATGCTTAAAACAGCAGGCATGCCAGTCAAACCCAGGCCTGCCCTTCCGCAGATGTCAACCAAGCCAGACCATCACAACAGCCGCTTCAGATCTAGGATGGGGGGCCCACATGCTGGACAAATGCGCAAGGATTGTGGACACAGGATCAAATTCACCTGCACATCAATCTAAAAAAAATGCTGGCAGTAAAACTGGCAATCCAAAAGTTCAAACCTTTCCTCAAAGAGGGCCAGTTGATGATAAGGACAGACAACACCACAGTCATGTGGTACATCAACAAACAGGGAGGCACTCATTCATACCCCTATGCAGAATGACCTTGGAGCTGTGGACCCTGGCACTCAGCTACAACATTCAGTTACAGGCAATATTTGTACCGGGAAAGACAATACTCTAGCAGACATACTAAGCAGAACCTTTGGATGCCCACGAATGGAAGCTGCACCCGACATCTTCAAGACCATCTCAAAGAAATGGGAATGCCACAGATAGACCTATTCGCATCACCTCTCAATCACCAGCTCGAAAATTCTGCGGACATTCCACCCACTAGCATGGAAAGTGGACTCACTCTCCTTCAACTGGAAAGGCCTAACAGCATATGCATTTCCTCCTCTTCCTCTGATACACAAGTACTACTAAAGATCAAGGAAGAACGTCCAAGGATAATCCTGATAGCCCCAAACTGGCCAAGACAACACTGGTATCCACTACTGAAGAGCATGTCTCGGAACAACATGTGATGCCTTTGATGTTAACTCAGAACAACTACAGCATCATACATCCAAACCTAAAAGCTGCAACTGACTGCATGGAACATCACATAGCAGCAGCTAATCCAGAACTTTCCCAAAGAGTTAAAGACATTATTCTTGAGACCTTCAACAAGAAAGAACTATGCTGGAAAATGGAAAAGGTTTGTCATTTGGAGTACCGAAGAGGAAAAGATGTGTCAAACATAGATATGCCTAACATTCTGGAGTATCTGGCGAACTTCTTCATTCAGGCCTGTCCTACTCCTCCATCAAGATACATGCATCAGCTATTTCAGCAGAATACAGCTTTGATCCTCCTGTTTTTCACACCCTTTGCTCAGGCAGTTCCTCAGAGGAATCAAGAATGTAAAACCTCCCAGGAAACCACCATTACCAGCTTGGGACTTAAACTTTGTGCTAGAAAAGTTGACACTAGCACCCTTTGAACCAGCAGCAACAGCAGACCTACAACACCTGTCATGGAAAACTGCTTTCCTACTGGCAATTACTTCAGCAAGGAGGGTTTCAGAACTACAGGCCTTAATGGCAGTGCAACCCTTCCTAATCTTCCACCAAGATAGAGTGTCCTTGAGGACTAATCCTACATTTATGCCTAAGGTGGTATCCAGAGTATCTTTAAACCAGGCAATCCACCTTCCTTCCTTCTTTCCCAACCCACAAAACAGAGGGAAAGAATACTGCATACCTTGGATGTACATAGACAGCTACGCTACTACTTGGACAGAACAAAAATAGCAGAAAGACTGACCAACTTTTTGTAGCCTATGCAACTGGAAGGGAAGGAAAAGCTATTTCAAACAGACAATCTCCAAATGGATAGGAAATTGCATACGATACTGTTACTCCTTCCATGGAAAACCAATTCCACAGAACATAAGACCTCATTCTACAAGGGCAACAGCCACTACCACAGCCTTCTTAGGAGTGGCAACCAAAGACATTATTGAGCGGCTACTTGGACCTCCGTGCATACATTTGCCAAGCATTATAATTTGCCTCTTTATTCCAGATCCCGAGCAGGGTTTGCCACTGCTGTACTGCAAGGGATCTTAAACACACCATAATCTACCTTTATCCTCCTCCCTAGTTGGCTATGGTATTCTACCCACTTGTTATGACTGCAGATGCATCCATGAAGGACATAGTACAGTTTTGTACCTACCATAAATGTAGATGTCGAACTGGATAGCATCTGCAGTCTCCTTCCCTCTGTGGTACTCCTAGGGTGTTTACCCTCCTAATAGCTAGCTGTTGGAAGGAGTCTTTGTATATATGTACATATATGCTTATTGTTGTGTTTACCTCTATCTATTTGGAAACATTGGCATCTATCCAAATTTTACCCTGCAAGAGGGCTACTGGCATCTGGGGCAAGAAACACTGAGGAAAATGGCGTCGGCTGATGCTTTAAGACCAGCAGAGATGACGCGACATCAGCGAAGCGGGACCGGACTTTGGAAACAGGACAACCCACTTGTTATGACTGCAGATGCTATCCAGTTCGGACATCTACATTTATGGTAGGTACAAAACTGTACTTTACGACTGCTGAATCCTACACAAATGCACTCTATAAGCACTTACACGAGTGCATGGATCGTGCTATCCCAAACAGAACCAAGAAGCAATCTTCCAAAAAAAGGAGGCCAATCTGGTGATCCCCTGCCATAAACAAACTGTACAACAGGAGGAAGAAACTGTTGCAAAAGAGAGTAAAATTCCATGAGTGGTGGAGCTCCCTGGTCAGCCTCAGTAAGAAGCTGAGATCCCTTATAAGAGCCTCCAAAGATAGCTATGAAAACAAAATCGCCACTGATTCTAAGGAAAACCACAAAGTATTCTATAGCTATGTGAAGAATCTCAATGGCAACACCCAGATCTGCTCTGAGTTACAGCACAACGGCACAGAAATTACAGAACCAACTGATATTGCCAAAATCCTGGCAGATAGGTTCAGTGCTAACTTTACCCACCTCTCACCCCCTAAAGGGCCCATATCTATACAGGAAGAATGCAGAGTCCCTGTAATCATAACTACACATGTAAAAGCTGCATTCTCTAAAGCCAAAAACACAGCATCCATTGGAATGGACAACATCCCAGGCTGCATTTTACACGGACTTCAGAATGAACTGGCTCCCCAGCCAAGCACCATGTTCAATCATAGCCTCACATCAGGCTTTGTACCCACTGAATGGCACACAGCAACAGTTACACTACACAAAGGGGGAGCCACCACTAATCCCGGGAACTATCGCCCTATTAGCCTGACGAGCCTGGTCTGCAAGGCCATGGAACTCATAAACAAAGACATTGGTAACCTCCAAACTCTGTACCCCACCCAGTTTGGATTTGTGAAAGGCAGATCATGCCTCCTGAACCTAATCGACTTCTTTGAGGCAGTCACCAAAGCCGTAGATGAGGGTAAGGTGGCTCACACAGCCTATCTTGACCACGCCAAGGCTTTCGACACCATCCCCCATTCTGGAATTATAGCTAAACTCACTAAACTAGGTATAAATCCCTACGTCACAAGATGGGTTGCCAATTAGCTCACTGACAGAACCCACAATGTAAAAGTTGCAGACTCCAAATCTGACTTCAAACCAGTAACAAGTGGAGTCCCTCAGGGTTCAGTCCTGGGACCTCTTCTGTTTGGTATCTACTTCTCTGAAGTACAAGCTAACAAAGTTCGCAGATGACTACAAACTAGGAGCCAAGTCCCCAAATTATGTGGACATCCTACAGAAGGGCCTCACTGAGTCAGATGCCTGGTGTGAGAGCCATGGCCTCAAGCTCAATGCTAAAAAGTGCATTGTCATCCCCTTTGGTTAAAAACTCTGTACCCATGAACTACCACATAGACAGCAGTCTACTTAACACCGAATGTGTGATGAGACCTTGGGACTCAGGTGGACAGTAATCTCTCCTTTGATAATCACATCGCCACAGTAGTCAGGAAGTCCTTCTACGTGGCACACCTCATCACAAAAGGGTTCTCATCCAGGAAAAAAAGAAGTTATTGTTCCCCTCTACTCGATACTCATTAGACCCATTAGAGTACAACACCCCTTTTAGAATGTACCTCACAAGACATCTGCAGCAGCTGGAAAGGCCACAGAAGTACCTCACAAAGAGGATTACTGGCCTCAAACAGATGCCCTACACTGACCATCTCAAAAAACTCCAGCTTTACTCCATAGCATATCGCCTACTCCGAGGTGATTTCTGCCTAACATATAAAGCTATGTCAAACCCAGAGCTGCTGGACGTGCTACACCTAAGGAAATCCCAATCCCTCTGAGCTACATGCTCTAGGGACCTAAACTTTGTCACCACAATAAACAGGACATGCCGGAGGGATAGATTCCTGTCCCAGAGACTTCCCATACTCTGGAACAAGCTACCCATCTATGTCAGGCAAAGTTCCTCATTAGCACTCTTCAAGAAAAATCTTTGAGTAGATGGAAAATAGGAAATATACCCCTGGAATCACTTCTGTGGCTCTGCTCAACAGTGGCACAGGAAAATAACTTTCTTGGGTGGCATAAGCCAGGGAACCTTGTTGGCTAGGCTTACTTAGGCCCTTGGGCCAATAGCCTAGTGCTTACCTATGAACCTATTATTAGACTAAATACAATATTATGTAGCATTGAAATGTGCTGACATTATAAGGATGACGGTTCATTATTTACTCATAAAGCAAATGTCAGAGTGGAAAAGTTCAAATAGTGAATAAAGAGGAGGAGAGGAAGAGAAGAAAGAGTGAGAAAAAGTATTTGTTAGAAGTAATAATTAGGGTAGGTATGGGAGGCAGGAGAAAAAAATTAATAAAAGCAACATTACAAGTAAGAGAAACGAAACCAAGGAAAAGAAGAAATAATATGGACAACAAGATTTACAGCTGCAGACTGTCAAGTAGATTGGTAGCAGGTGTCATAAAACTGTTTGGAGAAGATTTTGGTGACTTTGAACAAACAGATTTGTCCACATTAACCATCATTGTGTGTGTGTGTGTGTGTGTGTGTGTGTGTGTGTGCGCGTCCGTCCGTGTGTGTGTGTGAGTGATGTAAAAGAACTGTAAAGCAAATCTGCACTGATACCTGCTTGCAGCCCTGCTGAGGGGGACACTTGTGCAAGTGTGATGGACTGGCTCCAGTAGGAAGGGATGGCAGCATACCTCACAACATCATAGAACAACAAATCCGGACAGGGCCATAAATAATTGGGGACAAAGACCCAGAAATTGGGACAATTTATAAAAATTACACTTACTGCTGTGGTGGTGCTGCCTCACAGCAAGACGTTGTCCTGTTCGATTCTCAGCCAAAGTGTCTTCTGTGTGGTGACATGCGTGAATGGGCGTACCTTCGTTGAAGGTTGTGCGTCAGGGCTGGCAACTCGGTACGTAAAAATCTGCCAATCATTAGCGGACCGGAGTTCCGCTGTGGCGACCCTTAACCGGGAAAAGCCGAAAGATACAACAACACTTACAAACTTAGAAAGTTGATAAACAGATTTTGCATTAGAGTGAATTTTCTTAAGGATATGAAGCCTGAAAATCAAATGCCTGTCAATTTTCTGACTTCAGTGTTCAGTGATTTGCCAGTGATTTGACAGGAAACTGCAATTTTATGAAAAACAGACAAAAAATCTGGACTTTCTGCAAAAATCTGTACTGTTGAGAGATATGGATAGGAGCCTTGAACCAACACCCATCAATCATTTTAGTTTGTATGCCAAAGCCATTACAGCAGTGTTTTGCAGAGAAGTGGGAAAAGCCTTAAATTTGACGGGTATGTTGTGTGGGTAGCTGTGTTTCTGGAAGGTGGAGGTGTGCCTTTGTAAGTGTGGTGCGAATGTTATGCATTATGAAATGGAGAGATTGAGTAAAATTGTGCTCAGTGAAGTCCTTAACAATTTGATCACTGCTCGATTCAGACATATACATTCCCCTGTGTTTGTTAGTGCTATGTTTGAGTGCATTGTTTTAGAGTGTGGTATCACTGCTACAGCGCTGGTACTCTTTCAATACAAGTATCTGCTTTTGAAGTTTTCTTCAGGAGTCTGTTGCTGAGAGGATGAGAATCACGTTTCAAGTATACAACTAAGACAAACTACATAAAGCAATAGTAAGAAAAAGTACTAAGGCACATCAGAGGCTTTGGAGGTCATTGTTAAGAAACTGAGAACTGTTGTAAAATTTATCATTAAATACCATAAGTTCAGGTTATACTATAAGAGAATAACTATGTAAAGATAACCATGTCAGCAGCCAAAATGCATTACAAGTTGAATATTTCACTGTGCACATTTTAAAAAATGGATGGACTGGCCTAAACTCTGGACTGATGCGTTTGCTCTTTTTTTTTTTTTTTTTTTTTTTTGTATTCATTCCTGGGAAATGCTATTCAGAAGTGAAGAGACATACAAGGGAACAGATTTAGTGGCACACCAGGCTGTGATTTTTTGATGTCTATTGTCATGCAAAGCTGGCTAAATAGTTGAATCTAGCAAAGTAGGAAATGTGAGACACTAGCCCACTGAAGGAGGGGAGATGGGAGGAGTAACCTGGCCAGGAACTGAAACGTGCAAAACTGCTCCTTGTGAAAAGTCTTTTTTTTATCTCAGTAATTTGTTGACACTTTTGCAAGTTTCTTTCAGAGAATATGTAGTACGTCAGTAGGAACATTTGTAAAACTCCGCGCATACCACTGAATGACACATGCACTACAGGCTCTCAAACTTGGCAGTTTTTTTCAGGTGTTCCATTCTAAGTGAATGTAAGTCTAGTCTGACAACAAATGGTAGGGCTATTTGTTCTCACAGTCTGTGCATTATGGGACAGATGTAGCTTTCCAAAGGAATCATGATGTTTGCCCCCATGAGGGCTGGCAAGAGTAAAAACAAAATAAAATTAGGAATGAGTACTTATTTTGCTGCAGGCAGCTTTGGGAGGTGTAGTAAATCATGGCAAGATAAACAATATACGTTTTCTTCATTTGCCCGTAGTGGTCCTTTAACTTTGTCTTGGAAAAGCTCACCCTCCCCTCTTTTGAACCAGCTTCTGCAGAGTTAAAAATTCTCTCTTGGAAGACAGCATTCCTTCTGGCCATCACTTCAGCCAGAAAAGTCTCTGAACTGCAAGCACTCATGGCTGTGGAACCCTTCATCATCTTCCATGTAGACAAGGGTATCCCTCAGAACTAACCCATCCTTCATGCCCAAGGTGGTGTCCAGTGTGGCTCTCAACCAATCCATTAATTTGCCCACCTTCTTCCCTAATCCCCAGAACAAGGGGGAAAGGATTCTTCACACTCTAGATGTGCACAGACAGCTCAGATTGTATCTAGACAGGACTAAATCCTTCAGAAAGTCTGATCAGTTGCTGGTTAGCTTTGCTACAGGGGCAGAAGGCAAAGCCATCCCCAAGCAAACCATTTCCAAGTGGATAGCGCATTGCATCTATTTCTGCTATGAACAGCATGGAAAGCCTCCCCCCAAGGGGGTCAGGACACACACCACCAGACCAGCCTCCTCCTCAGCAGCTTTCCTCAGAGGTGTCCTCACCAGGGACATCCTGGAGGCTGCCACCTGGACATCTGTTCACACTTTTACCAAGCATTACCATCGTCCACTCTTCTCCAAATCCAGGGCAGAGTTTGCCTCTGCAATCTTGCAGGACATCCTAGCCAGCCCCTAGTTACCTTGATTGCCTCCACCCATTTCCTCAGCTTTGGGAATCTACCCAAATGTGACGACTGCAAGAGTGATACTCGAAGAATATAGTACAATTGTATACACTTACCATAAATGTAGATGTTCGAGGGTATTCACTGTTGCAGTCCTGGTTTCCCTCCCTCCCCCTTTATTCTCTTTTTTTCTTTTATTACCATTCTTCCGTGGTGTTCTCCTTTCCTTACAAGGGATATATTGGTATTTATTTTCCACTGGTGGGGTTCTTCCACCAGAACCTGGCCTCTTACTTTGGGGGCTCCTGACAGGTTAGGGCAAGAAAAACTGATGTATTGGCGTCGGCTGCCTTACTTTATACTACGGATGATGTGACATCAGTCATCAAGCGACAGCAACTGACGCAGAAATACTATGTCTCTGGTATTCTGGTCGGCCGAGGGCTACCCTGGCAGGGATAAACCAAATGTGATGACTGCAACAGTGAATACATTTGAACATCTACAGTTATGTTAATTGTACACAACTGTACTTTTTCATTCCCAAGCAGAGGTTATCCCTCTAATTTCTACCTTAAGATCTGATCAGTTGCCAAAAGGTTAACAAAGACTGCTGGAAGTAACAAAATGACAATCTGACTAAAAAGGAACACCTGGGAGACATTCAGGATCCTGATGCACACAGGGATCAGCTATAACTTGGTCAAGCTTATCCCACCCCACCCTCCAAACCTCATTCTTCCCTTTTAAACCTTCCTTGTGCCCTTCTTCCTGCTGTAAATATAGGGAGCAGGTTCATAAAACAGTGAGGCCATTATTCAGAACAGGTTAATATTGCAAATCCTAAGGCAGGGGTGCAGACTTCATTTTCAAAAACTAACCAAAGCTTTCATGCATCCTTCTAGTTCCCAGCGGTCAGGTATGCCCAGTTCTTTATTTCTAAAAGACTTCCTGTCTCAGGGCTCCAGAGAGAGAAGTCCAGAAAAAGAACAGAATTCTACTCCCAGTTTTGTTCTCATTCCATGAAAAGGAACTCCAAGCCCCATCTTGGACTTGTTAAAAGCCAAACAAGTTTCTGAAAGTTTCAGAATTCAGGATGCTAAATTTGCAGAGCCTTCTACCTCTCCTTCCCCAAATGCATATCTGGTTGCTCTGCATGTAGAGTATGCCTACTTCCACATACCCACAGCTACGGTTGACAGAAGCTTCCTGGTGCTCAAAACCGGGTTTTGCTAGTTTGCTTCCTTGTCATCTACCTTGTCTACTGCACCCAGAGTGTTTATAGAGTGTATGTCTCCTTTAATTGCATGTTAAATTGCCAGGAGAATTCTTATCTTCCCAGTACCTGGACTGCCTCATCTATGCAGCGTCTATAGAGAAAATATGTAAGGCTGTACTGTTAACATGTCATGCTTCCAGTTCTTGGGTGTTCCTGTCAGTCTTATAAAGTTAAGCTTTCCCACTAGGCAGATAATGTTTATAGTGTCACTGTTCGACAAAGCCGTACAGCAGAGGGGCTTTACTCCCTTCAGAAAGGCACTCTTTTGCCTTAATATGTCATAAATATTGCCCATCAAAATCAATCACAGCAAGGGAATTCCTGTGAGTAATGGGTTAAAAGGCCTCCTGGATCCCTTGTACCACTGGCAAGGTGTACATGAAAAAGTATGAACATTATTTGAGAAACGAATTATCTGATGTTGTCGGTCATCTATTCTTGATTTATAGGTTACGGTTCTGACCTTTGGAATTGATCCAACCATTACATAGCCCATGCCAGCCAAATTGCTCTCGAGCTAGTAGTCTACCCGTAATGCACCGGTCTGCATTACCTCAGATCTTGTTTGCCACTCTTTAAGAAAAGAAACGTGAGTCTCTCTCGCAGCTAAGTACCTTTTATAAATTTATTCCATTTCTCTAATACCCTTTTTTTGCCTTACTTAGGTTTTTTAAAATATCTGATCCTTGTCTACCCTTTCTCTTTGTGCGAGTGCGCCTTTTCTTTAACCTGTAGCCTTGGGTACGTCTTGCCTACCATAGTTGGTAGTTCCCCTCTCTTCCCTTTCCTTTACCGTTGGTAATCTCTCCTACCATCGTTGGTAGGCTTCTTCCCTTTTCAAGCTGAGTGATTGTGTTTCATGACTTCTTGCCCTTTCTAGTCTTAGAATTGCAGATAAATCAGTCAGCCACTGGGTTTAAACAGTGTCAGGACTGCAGCTGGAAAATGCTGAATTCAGGCGGTTATGAAAATGTGTATATTGCTTGGGTGGTTCTCATCGTGATATAGAGTGCTCTGTCTGCCAGGGCTTCAGTAATAGAGCTGTGGTGAAGTGTAGAAATGAATTAATCCTTAGAGGGCTTCTTAATCCCCCTTTTGTGGAAGCTTTGTTCAGGGCCGACCAGTTTCCTCAGGTCTCTGGTGCAAAATCTACTCGTTCGGTGCTGACGTCTCCATCGGCACTGACATCTAAACAACATAAACACTCTTCGACTATTTCCTCTTCCGAACCAAAATCCAAGCTTCCAAAGATTTTGGAACAGTCTGACTCCTCAGCACCGACATCTTCCTCAGTGCCATCTACACCACCTACAACACCGATTCCAGCAATGACTCCTACCTCAGCACCGACTATTTTAGTTACCTTGTCAGTACCGACATCTCCTGCGGCACCTTAGCTCTTACCTTCTGCCCCAGTGCCGAAAACTGAATCTTCCCTGGCACCAATTGATCCCTTTCTAGGTCAGCTCCCTAGCCCCTTCATAAAAAGACCTGAATCCCCCTCGGGGTTATCCATCCTCTCCACCAGGAGTCTTTCAGAAGTTGATATAGTGAGACTGGTGGATCAGCTTCTGACAGCTAGGGGTCTTCCTCCATTTTCTCAGCCCCTCCCCCTCCTGGGGCAGGGGAATTCTCTCCCAGCACTTCCACATATACTCCTCCTCTGACCTCTTTGCAGGCTTTAGAGCTTTCAACTCCATCCACAGAGACTGCTATGGTCTTGGTGCCAATATCTCACTTGTTTTCGATTCCGGGCACAGCTGTGACTCTGTGCCTTCAGAACCGACAGGTCCCCGGGATCATGCTTCCACCGTCGGGTCCAGAGAATTTGAGTTGACTCCTATTTTTTATTCGGAGTCCACCTTACCACTTTGGACTGTGCTGACTGTGGGGCCCTTCCTCAGCTCCAGCTCTGCAGGTGGGTGTCTCTGGGCAGGGAGTGACCCTGGTTCCTAGTTTTGTCTGCCTCTGTTCTGAGCTCCCATTCCTCCCCAGGGGTACTTGCCTTCCAAGCTGTGGAGAGAGCCTTGGTCACTGCTTCTTCCCAGGTGGCTTCTGTATTACCGGAGTCTCACCTCTTGACTCCTACTTACCTAGAGCTACCACCAACCTTGATGCCTGGCCAGCGAGCTCCAAGGATGCAAGACATGTACCGACCAAGGGTCTCCCCTGTTCTGAGTCCTCTGCAGATATTCCCACTGAAGAGGCTCCTCGGAAGAAATTGTGGTTGCCTTTGTGATGACCTTTTTGGTTAGCTTTTGTTCTCATGCTGGGAACATAATTAGTGAGGGAACAGATGAGGCTCAAGGCTTACAAGTGTGTAAGCCTGATAGTCAGCAGGCATGGATGTACCTAGAAAGAAGAATAAAAATTTGATCAGTCTCTTGAGCTTGAGTGGGATTTGCTTGAGCATACTAGCTGAAGTTTTCATGTTTGTGGACTTCTGTCTCTTTCCTTGTAGGGTGAGTTTCATGTACTTTTAAGACATACATTAATTTAACCATGCCTTACTTAATAAGTCAGACTGAAATCTTTTTTTTTTTCAGGCTTTACAGGGGAGTATTTGTTATGAGATGTCATATATTTGCAGGGGAGTCAGGATTTTAATTCTACTTCCACTAACAAAAGAATGCAGTGCACTCTTACAGTTCAGCTTATCTTGAACAAGGGTGAGGAAGGCAAATGTAATTCATAATTACTAAATCAGGAAGACCACACTTTTTTCATGTGAAAGTCTCAACTGTGTTCATGTGCAGGTCTCATGAAACTTAATTCATCACCTTTTAACAAATACTTAGTCGTTTGTATAGTTTAATGTCAAGATTTTAGTATACTTTTTGATCTTTCTTTACAAGTCTGTCAGACATTACATCACTTTACCATGAATCTGCACAAAAAAAAAGTTCTGTGTCCACACCAAAATGTGTAAACTCATTGGAAAAGTACTGGAAAACATTTAAGTGCAAACAGTATAAGTACCTTAAATCTTGTTTCTCATTCACTTTTAAACAAAGCCATTTACCTAGTAGAAGCACACTCAGTTTATGTACTATGCTGTTTAAAGCAGTTGTACAAGTAAAATAAAAAGATCTAAATTAGAGTTGCAGGTGGTCCAAGGTCTGTGGTCTTTAGAGAAAGAGCAAGGCCTGCATTACTTCCTTTGTCAGTGATTACTCTATGTGAAGCGCAGCAGTCATAAAGTGAGAATATTAAATGTTTGCGCCCCCCCCCACACACACACACACACACACACACACACACACACACACACGGGGTAGACCAGAGCATGCCTTTTTGTTTGGTCACACGTGCTCATAAATTGGACACTTTTTGAGTATGCAAGTTTCAAAAATGTGCGTACATTGCCTGTAATTGATAGTCTTCTTCTGGCTAGGCTAATGTGATAGAGTTTTAGGGAGAGACTATATGTAATATATCCTAAAAATAGCACAGTCTGAAGTTCACTGACTTTTTTTCATGTTCGTATAACTGAAATTAGTTAATATTATTACAGTTATATGAACGTGACAAAAAAATCAGTGAACTTCACATATGCTCAAGTAAAGCTTGATGCTACATGTGCTCACCACAAAAAAAAAGGAAGGGGGGTGGGAGCATTACTTATTATACCATGACCCCCCCAAAACGTGCACGCTGATTGGCCAGCGTGCCCGTTGTAAATCGAGTTATACTAATGGAAAAAGGTCCGGTCGCCCGGACTTTTTTCCATTAGTATAACTCGTTTTTTTAAAACACTGTCTCGCTATGTTAAATGGGTTTAACATAGCGAGACAGCTTTAAAATAAGCAACGGAGATCTCCGTTGCTTATTTTAAAGCTGTCTCGCCATGTTAAACCCATTTAACATAGCAGACAGTGTTAAAAAGCAACGGAGAAAGCAAGATCTCCGTTGCTTTTTTTATGTCGCTATGTTAAATGAGTTTAACATAGCGAGACAGTTTTAAAATAAGCAACGGAGATGTCCGTTGCTTATTTTAAACTGTCTCGCTATGTTAAACTCATTTAACATAGCGAGACTAAAAGCAACAGAGATCTTGCTTTCTCCGCTGTTTTTGCCCAACTCTGATGTACCGCAGGTGCGCAGTACATCAGAACTGCCGGATGCCAGACATCTGCGGAAGGGCAGTAAACAGGCATTATACTATGCCATTATTTAAGAAAAGTTATAGCTTCTTTTCTTAAATAATGTCATGGTATAATAGCAATAACGCCTGGGTGTGGGTAATGCTAAATTACCCACGGTTGGCTTTGTTTGGTCCCTCGGGCTTCGCCCTCCGGACCAAACCACGCCAACCGTGGGTAAATTTAGCATTACCCACACCCAGGCGTGGGTTATTGCTATATTAACCCATCAAAAGCTGACACTGTTTCTGCTGTCTTAAAAGATTACTACATCTTAATCAATGTCCTTCTGTGACATTTACCCAAACATTAAAACACACCGACAAAATTAGTGCACATCCATGAGGTCATAATCCCAAAGTGTAACAAGGGTAGTGTGAAGAGGACAGCCACATGCGTACAAAGTGTAACGGGGTATGATTAATAAGTGCAACTCCAGCATTCTTTTTCTTTGTGTCGGCATTTCTGATTGCCAATACAGAAATGCACTTCAGCACTTCCTGTTTGTTAAACTGTAGCAAGCCGCTATCAGCTTGCTATAGTTAAAAGACCATCCACTTTTAATTTGCTCTTCATTTGAAGAGTTGTGGGGGTATGGATCTGGCTACAGTAAAAGCTGAAGTCCCTTTTTGTTGTGCTCTTCCATTGAATAGCTTAGGGTGTAGGCGGGCATGGATCTGATTGTAGCTGTAGGAAACCGATCCAGTCTCTTGATACAGTAACAGGCAGTCTTTTTGTTATGCTCTTTGCCTGAAGAGCTGAGGGGGTTGTGGCTCTATATCTGGGACCACCACAAGGGCACTAGATGAGTCATTTACAGCTCTGGCATAATCCACCCTGTCTACTCTACATTACATTCCTTTTTACAGTATCAAAATCTAAATTGCAGGCCTATGACAAGTCCTTTTCTCTTGGCTTCACACATACAGGCACACACAAAACTTCCTTTGCTTGCAATTAAATCCCTTGCTATAAAGGATATCCGCATGCATTTCTTTGTCCAATTTTAAACTTTTATAACAAAATATTCAAATATAAAAAGCAAGTTACTTAATTTGACCATACAGTAGTGTAAAGTCAATGCAATTATCAGTCATCATTCACCAGAGTATGGGTTCATACTTGTGGTAGTATTGTTTCTCATTCTAGCTGAGACATTTGCAGTCAGCCTTCATATGTTAAGAAAATTGCACTTCATAAGGTGTAATTATTCAGCTGCAGAACATTTACTTCCTGTATAGTGAGTGAATCTTGTTTTTTAACTTTCATCTGTATAAATCACTGTGTGCATGTATCTTTAAGAAGCTGTCCAAGGGCTTGCACAAGTGTATAAATACTGAACACGTGCAAGTCTGATTGCCATTTTTTAGTAAGCTGTTGAGATGTAAGCATGTATGGAAGGTCAGTCTGTTAACATTTTATGATGCTGATATCCATCCTTGTTACTATGCATTAAAACATCTAAATGAAATACCCCGCCTGCTCTTCATCTATGTTAGAGAGGGATGAGCGACGTGGTGTCAGAAGTGGCATGTCTAAAGCACTTGAAGCCAGGATGGAATCCAAATTCTTCAATTTGAGATAGAGAGGTACTTGGCTGAAACTGGAGGAATGTAAAGGAGTGAATCATCCCTACAACATGCATACTTCGCAAAACAGAATTTCAGATATTAAAACTTGCTCAGCACTATTTCTTATTCGCAAAATATGAAACGAGGCATACAGAAAGCTTTAATCGATATTCGCATAAACTGATATTTTTTGATATTGATAAAACTATTAAAATTAGTACAGAAAATGTTGGAAATAGTCCGAATTGCATAAAACAAATAAGAGCTAAGCATGTATTTTTCATATTAATCAAAGATATCCAAGTTATTAGAAGTGTATAAAGTATTTGCATGTTTGTGCAGTATTACAGTAAAGTTATGTCGCAGAATACAGCCATTACAGAGCATATTTCGCAAAGTACAGTATTTCAGAGAGTTTATTGTGAGTTTTTAATGTTATTACAAGTTCACAGAACAGTTTGTTCATACATAACTACAAGGGCTATATTTTCACTGTGTTTGTCCATACTTTACGGACATGGCAGACAGATTTTGAAAACCCAGTGCATTTGTGTTTGATAACAATATTGCTGAGAGCTGGAGTGTGTTTGAGCAGGAGTACATTTTCATACAGGCTGCATTTTGTGATAAAGATGATCATACAAAGGCATTTATTCTGCTTAATTTAGCTGGGTCAGAAGCCACAGAACGGGAACGTTCATTTGTGTATGCACCTGCTGTCTGTGCAGGAGAGGGGGGAAAGATGTCATGTTGTTGTACAGGCTGAGTCAAGGGAGGACCCCGAGTGGTTAAAACGTAAATTTAGAGAAAGGTCTAACCTCCAGACAGATGATAAAATAGAAAGGCACATATCTTATACAAGGGATCAAAAGCCTGGTGAAACTTTTGCAGCATATATACCTGACTTGAGAAACAAGGCTAAAACAGATTTGGTGATTTAAGGGATGAGTTGGTAAAGGACCGACTTGTGTGTGGCCATTATGATTTGTCAGATATACAAGCTCACAGAAAAGCACACAGATATGCTTACAAATGTGAATAGCTCTAAAAGGCACAGTAACAAAGCTCATGCTGATAATATGCAGCATGTGGTTAAGAGAAACAGGCCCAAGCCCATGGCAGCAACTGTAACTCCTGCAGCACTCACTGGTAAACCCAAGAGCTTTCCAGGAAATTCCAGAATTTGCACAGTCTTAGTGAAGCTTGAGTGAGTCAGCAAACTCGAAGCATGGGTCCCAACCTAGTTTTATTGCCAGCTGTCATAACTGTGGTGGAAATCGTGAATGTAAAAGGGGAAAATGTTTAGCTTTTGGTCAACAATGCCACAAATGCAATACATGGAATAATTTCAAAAGGTTTTGTAAATCAAAAAGCCCACGTTCTTTTATTAAAAGGGAACATTTCAAGAAACAAGTCAATCAATTAGAGATCTGCAACCCTACGTTTTATGTTGATGGTGTGTCAGTGCTTTATGAAACAGTTACTTCATTCTTTGCCCTTAAATCTACTGCATTATTTTGTATTGTTCTGATAAATGGAAAACCCATAGAGCTCAAGTTGACACAGGTTCCAAGTGCGGTATTATGTCAGCAGAAACATTTGCTAGTGTGTGTCATGGTGAAAGACTTGATTTGCCAAAATGTGCAAAGCTTATTGCATATGGAGGTGAAGAAATTCATATTGAAGGCTCAGTAGTGCTTTCATGTTACTCTGCTGGGAGAAGCTACGCCTTATTTTATGTGGTCAAGAGGCATGTCCAGTCATTGTTAGGGCTCAGAGACAGTTTGAAAATGGGACTGCTTTCATTTAATTAGGAAGTCCATAATGTTAGCTTGAAAGACCAGTACTCTAATTTCACCCATTACATATTTTTCTACCTATGCTGATTTCTTCAAAGACAAATTAGGGAAGCTTTCAGTTATGTACTCCATGAAGTTAAATCCAGATGTCAGTCCAGTTATTAGTCCAGCTTGTAAAGTTTCAATATCTATGCAGGACAGAGTCAAAGCCGAGTTAGATAAAATGGTGCGACAAGATGTGATTTGTCCAGTTGCAACTCCAACTGAATGGGTATTTTCCATGGTGGTAGCTCATAAGAAAAGCTCAGATGACCTCAGAATATGTATTGATCCACAAGATTTGAACAAAGCGCTAAAAAGACCTCATCATCCAATGCACACAGAGTCACAGCCTTGATGCCAAATTCCACTGTTTTTTTTTTTTCTTTGATGCAGATAGTTTATTTTGGCAAATTCAGCTTGACAAGAAATAATCATTGCGCACTATGTTCTCTACTCTGGCAGGTACAAATTTTTGAGAATGCCATTTGGGATAAATTCTGCAAATGAAGTCTTTCAACGTGCAATGGAGCAGCTTTTTTCTGGGTATCTCTTGTGCTATCATAGTCGACAACATATTAGTAGGAGGTCATAGTGAAGCTGAGCATGACAGAAACCTCAGAAAAGTTCTGGAAAGGGCACATCAAATGAATCTTAAGTTCAGTCCACAGAAATGCAAATTCAGGCTACAAGAAGTTACTTATATTGGTCATATATTTACCAGTTCAGGCTTACAACCAGACCCTTCTAAGCAAACAGCCATTCTCAAGATGCCAGGTCCAGACAATGTTCATGCCCTGCAACATTTTCTTGGCTTGCATAACTATCTAGGCAAGTTCATTCCAGACTTGAGCCAAATATCAGCACCACTCAGAGAGCTGACGCATAAAGATGCATCATCGTGTTGGTTAGAGCAACACCAAAGAGCATTTGGTGTCCTGAAACACAGAATTGCTAGGCCACCATCTCTCGGATACTGTGATGTTCACAAGCCAGTTACTCTTTCTTGTGGTGCTTCGAAATTTGGTCTAGGTGCAGTCATTCTACAAGAGGGTCAGCTTGTTGCCTGTGCATCAAGAGCTGTTACCCAGACTGAAATGCAGTATGCCCAGATCGAGAAAGAGCGGTTGGCAATTGTTTGCATCTTTGAAGATGTTCTTCGTGTTTCACTGTTGCAGTCATTGCACTTGTTATCCTGCTGGCAGGCTACCCTCAGTCGGCCTGAATTCCAAAGTCTAGGTCCGGCGTCGGTTGCTGTCGCCTCTTCCCTGACGTCAGTGTGCCAGGGGTATAAAAGATGCAGCCGGCGCCATTTTCTTTAGTCTTTCTTGCCGCGGTGCCCGAAGCAGAAGCAGTTCGCAAGTGCTGGTTGGCCGACTCCTGAGATTTTCATGTTCGAATTTCAGATCCGAAGTCTTCCTTAAAAGCTAAGTATCCCATTGGGGAAAACTTTTTTTCTTGCTCCAGACCGATGTCAGAAAAAGTTAATTGTATTTCTTGTGGGAAGCAAATACCTCATAAGGATTTTCACTCTTACTATATTCCTTGCCTAGGCCCTGACCACAATGTTGCTTATTGTCGATGTTGTGCTAGATTTAACCAGCGCACTATAAAGCACCAGTACGATTTTGCTTTTCACTATTTTGGCAGAAGATTTAATTACATGATGCCGTCGGATATCCAACCGACTACCACAATTCACAAGAAACGCAAAGAAAAGGACAGGCATCCGAGGTCTAAAACAGACTATGCTTCTTCTAAGCCAGTCGCCGGTTCACTGGCTCTCAGTGAGGCGCTTTCGCAGCCCCTGACGCCTGCTACTTTGGACCCACAGGCTGCAACAGACTCCCATGTGGAGTCGCCTAGGCCGCTGGAAGCTCAAAGTATTGGACCTTCGGAAACTATTCCCTCAGATGGGTCTGGAGCCGCTGAGCAGGCATTGGCTTCTGAGGGGTTTTTCAGACCTACTCAATTGTACATTAAAGCGACTCCAGCTACAAAGGCAAAGACTAAAGCATCTTTAAAGACAAAGAAACAAGTACAGAAGCCTCATGGTCAGGCCTCCATGCCCAAAAAGCAGATGCTCAAAATGGCCGAAGACTTAATTACGTTGATCAGGGGTTCCCATCCCCCTCCTGATAAGAGGCCTAGACAAGAGAGAGAATATGAATCTTCAGATCAGGTTTTCATTTCTTCAAATTCCTCTTCTGATCAGGAATACTCTTTTCCTCCCTATGAGGATTCTGATGCTGAAGAATCTATCAGTTTAGCCTCTCCTCCTGAGGATTACTCTTTTGGGGAAACCTTGCATACCATGAGGGAACATTTCCACTGGGAGACCCAAGATTATTCTGAATCTAAGAAACGGCTCAGGGACTTTCTTTTACTCCCTCAACACAGGCCCCTAGCTATTTCGCCTGTTAGACATTGTAGATGATGTATTTTCAGAGTCCAGTCTGACCCCTGACTCCTTACCTCCAGCTCCTGTTAAGCCGGACAGGTACTACAGGGTGCCTGACTCTCATAAATTCCTTTTCAAGAACCCTGCTGCTGACCCATAAACTATTTCTCAGGGTCCCAAAGGGGTCAAGGCACTGCAAAAAACCCTATCCCCCTCCGACAGGGATTCTAGGGCATTAGACAGATGGGGAAAGAAGATTTACACCTTTGCTACCTTGGCTATAAGAGCTTTAAATTGTCAATTTCATATGCTCAATATCAGCAATATATTATGTGGCTGCTTAAACAGAAAATGTTGATAAATTCGGAAGGTGCAGAAAACAAAGGAAATGCAGGATTTATTGCATGCACCTAAGCAAGTTGGAAAGCATACTTTGCAATGTGGTTTTGATTCTTTGGAGGCCTCCTGTAGGGCTGTCACGGGTTCTGTCATTAGGAGGCATGCTTGGTTAAAGGAACAAACTTTACCAGATCATGTTAAAGCAAAATTATTGGATGCTCCATTACAGCATAATACTTTGTTTGGTGTTAAAGCAGAAGAGGTGTTAAAGAAAATGGAGGACAAAGCTAAAGTGGAGAAGACAAATCACAGCCTTACAGGAAACCGTCCCAATGACTTCCTACGCCAAGCACTTATCTTCTGGCAGCTCCTTTAGGGGGAAAACTAGCACTTTTTTCTCAAAATTGTCACATAATAACCCAGGACAAATGGGTCTTAGACATAGTGTCACAGGGCTACAAGTTTCACTTTCATACCCTGCCAAGGGCAAACTGTTGGCCAGACCTACCAAAAAAACAGTGGGCAGAGGCACAAAAACAAGTCTCATCCCTCATGGACATGAGGGCCATTCAACAAGTACCAGAACAAGAGCAGGGACAAGGATTTTATTCAAGACTGTTCTTGGTACCCAGAAAGGACAAAGCCTGGAGACCAATACTGGACCTATCTATTCTAAACACATATCTGGATATACCAAAATTCAAAATGTTGACCTTACAGCAGCTTTTGCCCATGCTGGGCAAGAAGGCTTGGCTTGTGACTTTAGACCTAAAAGAGGCATACCTGCATGTCCCAATCAGACAAACATGCAGAAGATACCTCAGATTCAAAGCTGGCTCAATGCACTATCAATTCTCTGCACTGCCCTTTGGCTTATCTACTGCGCCCAAGGTCTTCACAAAGTGCTTGGCACCAGTAATTGCATTCCGCAGACAAAGAGGAATTCAAATATATCCTTACTTGGATGACTGCTGCATTCAAGCAAATAACAAGGACATTCTACTACAGCATCTGGCATTTGTAAAAAGATTACTACCATGCCTAGGGTACACAGTCAACGAACAAAAATCAAAACTAGTACCCTCTCAAGAGATAAAATTCCTGGGTGCAAGCTTAAATACAACTGCCCAGATGACTTCTCACGCCAGACAAACAAAGGCAACTGACTACCTATTTCACACTGTTGGCAACAAAGGCCCAGTTATCTGCAAGAAAAATTCTGCAGGCTTTGGGCTTCATGGTATCCTGCATTCTGCTAATTCCATATGCAAGACTGCATATGAGGAAACTTCAGTGGTACCTAAAAAGTGTTTGGACTCAGCATTGCCACAGCCTGGAAGCAATAATTACTCTCATTCCCTGCCTGCAACAGGAGTTTCGATGGTGGGCAAAGGCCTGTCACCAGAACAAGGGACAGCCATTCACCTTACCCCCAGCCAGGCAGGCATTGACAATGGATGCATCAGATTATGCCTGGGGGGGGGGGGGGCACACATGGCAGGAAGATGTATTCAAGGCGCATGGTCCGCCAACTAGATGCATTTACATATCAATCAAAAAGAGATGCTAGCTGTTCAGAATGCCCTGACAGCCCTCAAGGACCTACTTCATCCGTGACACCTACTGATAGACAGACGATACCACGGTCATGTGGTATATAAACAAGCAGGGAGGCACTCATTCTTACCCCCTATGCAGACTAGCCATCACTTTGTGGGACACAGCATTGACTAACCAAGTACATCTGCAGGCACATTTCCTGCCAAGAAAGATAAATACTCTGGCAGATGAACTAAGCAGAAACCTCATGCATCCCCACGAATGGAAATTGGATCCACAAGTCTTCAACATAACGGACATAGACTTATTTGGCTCTCTTCACAACTGCCAACTAGAGAGATTCTGCACAAGGACTTATCACAGACAAGCATGGAAAGTGGATGCCCTGTCTTTCAGCTGGAAAAACTTAACAGTATATGCCTTTTCTCCACTGCCTCTCCTCCCCAAGGTACTCCTAAAGGTCAGACAAGAGAAGCCAAAAATGATACTGATTGCCCCAGACTGGCCATGCCAGTACTGGTATCCAATCCTAAGGAACTTGTCTCATTGCCCAGCCTGGACCTTACCTCAAATACCTCACCTATTGTTCCAACAAAACAATCAGATCCTGCACAGCCAACTCAAAACTTTAAATCTGGCAGCATGGCGGATAATGTAGTCAATTAAAACACTCCTCTCACCAAAGCGATGATGGATGTCATTTTGGAGGCCAGGAGGCCAGGTACTAGAAAATCCTGTGCTGGAAAATGGAAGAGATTCTGTGCCTGGACTAAGAATTGACACAGCAGTACCAAATATTCCTCAGATTTTGCGATACTTAACTGAGATGTTGGACAAAGTCCTATCCTTTTCATCAATTAAAATTCATGCCGCTGCCATTTCGGCTCATTACAATACAGAGCCACCAATCTTTTCTAATCCTTTGTTAAGGCAATACCTCAGAGGAACCAAAAACTTAAGGCCTCCAAGGAGATCACCAATACCTGCATGGGACCTCAATTATCCTTTTGAGCCAGCCGCTACAGCTGATATAAAGTTTTTATCTTGGAAAATAGCTCTGCTCCTAGCTAATAACCTCTGCAAGACGAGTCTCAGAGCTACAGGCACTCATGGCTGTGGAAACTTTTATCATTCTTTATCCAGACAGGGTTTCTCTGAGGACAAACCCGACATTTATGCCTAAGGTAGTGTCCATTGTGGCCCTTAACCAAACTATTCATCTGCCTACTTTTTATCCAAACCCACAGAATAAGGGAGAGAGAATTCTGCATTCTTTGGACATACACAGACAGCTACGCTTCTACTTGAACAGAACCAAAGCTTTCAGAAAGACTGAGTAACTACTAGTGGCATATGCTGCAGGATCACAAGGAAAGGCTATCTCAAAGCAGACTATTTCAAAGTGGATAAGCCACTGCATTCGTTTCTGCTATTCACAATATGGCAAGTCAGTGCCTAAGGGCATTAGGCCACATTCTACCAGAGCAGCAGCTACTTCAGCAGCCTTCCTCAGGGGAGTACCAACCAAAGACATTTTGGAGTTCAGTGCACACCTTTACAAAGAACCATCATTTACCACTCTACTCTAAATCCAGGGCAGGCTTTGCCACTGCAGTTCTGCAGGGCCTCATAGCCGCTCCTAATGCTGTTTAGCTCCAGCCTCCCAACCATAGCTTTGGGAATCAACCCAAGTGTAATGACTGCAACAGTGAAACACGAAGAACATAGTACAGTTGTGTACACTTACCATAAATGTAAATGTTTGAGTGTATTCACTGTTGCAGTCCAGGTTACTCACCCACTATCCCCCATCTTTTTGCTGGAACTTATCTACACCTCTCTAATCTATGTGGTGTATTTGCTTTTAGATGAAGGTATTATATTGTTTGGTGCATGCATGTTTTATTGGCATGTTTTTAGCCTACCCTCTTGGGGGCACCTGACATCTGGGGCAAGAAAAACTAAAGAAAATGGTGTCTGCTGCATCTTTTATACCCCTGGCGCACTGACGTCAGGGAAGAGACGACAGCAACCGACGCCGGACCTAGACTTTAGAATTCAGGCCGACTGAGGGTAGCCTGCCAGTAGGATAACCCAAGTGTAATGACTGCAACAGTGAATACACTCGACATCTACATTTATGGTAAGTGTACACAGCTGTACTTTACAGGATTATGTTTATGGTAGACCTATCCAGATTGAAGCAGACCACAAACCTCTAGTCACTATCTTAAGACTGCAGCATATGATGTGAGATTGCAAAAGTATAATTTCACTCATGTCTACAAGAAAGGAACAGTTCTTTATCTTGCTTCTTGCTGATACATTACCCAGATCACCTCAGAACAGCATGAAAATGAGAACTTTGATTTTGAAGTCATGGAAGTGAGAAATTTTTCTTCCATACGTCTTGATTAGTTGAGAGATCACACAGCCACAGATCCAGCTTTGCAAAGGCTCAACCACTTTATCAATCAAGGATGGCCCTCAAAGCAATCTAGTTTACCTCAAGAAGTCCAACCTTATTATCCATACAGAGATAAGATTTTGTCTGACAGTGGCATCATTATGAAAGATCCAAAAGTAATTGTTCCAAACTCCTTGCAACAAGAGTACGTTCCTATCTTGCATCGTGGTCACCCAGGAACAGACGCTACCTAAAGTAGGGCAAGAGGTCTAGTATTTTGGCCTTTTATGTCACAAGATATTGAGAGAGCACTTTCATCTTGTTCCATGTGTAATAGTACTAAGCCACATCAGCAGAAGTAGCCACTTCAGCTAAACCAGATTCCTAAACTAACTTGGTCGACAGTAGCCACCATTTTCGAATGGAATGGTCAACATTATTTGGTATTGGTAGACTCTCAACTCCAGTTGGTAAGAGATTGATCTACTTTTAAGCTAGCATCCAATACTGTTATTACTAAGGTGACGCGTCATTTTGCAGTGCATGGTTGTCCACACAAAGTTATTTCTGGCAGTGGCACGCAATTTACAAGCCAACAGTTCAAAAGATTTGCTGAAGAATGGGACTTTACTCGTGTCACAAGTGGCCCTGAGTACCCGCAGTTAAATGGTTTGGCAGAACTTGCAGCTCAAAGTGCAAAACAGTTACTAGATAAGTCAAAACGAGATAATTGTGATGTTTTCCTGAATCTCTTGAATCTCCGAAATGTTCCTCATGATAAACATGGTTGTTCACCTGCTCAGAAACTTCTGTTGAGCCAAACAAGAACCACATTTCCAGTCAGTAGTTAAATGTTGGTTCCATGTGTCAAGAACAACAGGTCAGTGAAAGCCAGTCTGTTGAAATGTTTAACCCAGAAGTCCTACTATGATAAAACCAGCAAATCGCTTAATCCATTATGAGAAGTGGTAAAGGTGCAGTCATCCAAAGGTTATTATTGGATTGGTGTCGTGAAGAATATTTGCCCAGAGCCGAGATCATACATTGTGGAATCACAAAAAGCAGAGTTTAGGTGGAATGGGAAAGATATGAGACTGGTGTCCAAGCCTATGCCACAGCAAGTAGCCTGTGAGAAAGGCACTGCATCTCGGAGTGAGTTGTCCGGTGTTCCAATTCCTGAGGAAGTTCCAGAGAATATCCCCGTTCCTGTGATGAATACAGAAGTTCCTGATAAAAGTTGTTCACGGAAGACTGTCCCTTTTGCTAAATTCAGTCCAAATTGTTGTTTGAGAATTTGGTTGTATGTTCAGACCATGTAACAGATGCACGGTAACTTGGACATGAGCATTGTGTTTTGTTTCTGATATCTGTAGTAATGCATGCCTAATGTAATATTGTTTTTACCAAGGGCAGTCTTTTTAAGAGGGAGAATGTAGAGCAGTGTGTGCATGTGCATCTTTAAGAAGCTATCCAAGGCTTGCACAAGTGTTTAAATACGGAGTACGTGCAAATTTGATTGCCATTTTGTAGTAAGATGTTGAGATGTAAGCATATATGTATGCAAGGTCCGTGTGTTAACCAGTTTGCTTATGTTTTATGATGCTGCTATCCATCCTGATGTGTTTCTATGTATTAAAACCTCTAAAAGAAATACCCCGCCTGCTTACCATCTATGTTGGAGAGGGACGAGTGACAACTTGTAGCAATGTAGTGCTTGGTGGCTGAAAATTATTTTTCAATCCAGAATAGCCTAATTTTGATGTATTTATCTGAAATTTGACAGGACCCTAGAAGCTCTTAAAATATTCTCTTGAATTGCAGAATCATGAAAGGTAAAATATGACAGGGCCCTAGAAGCTCTTGGCATATTGTCTTGAGTTGCAGAATCTTGAAAGCTGAATGCTGATAACCACAATTTGAGCATTTTTTCCTAATTCTTTCCTTTCTGCCAGCCAGCCGAGCATAAAACCTCCCGTACTTGACCCCTTTCTTTCCCTCATGGAAGCATCATCCTATATCATATGTCTAATAGACTACCAGTGAGCTTGTCATTAAGGTAACTAGTAAGTGTTGTTTTTATGTGGAGATATTTCTGTTGGTCCTAACCTCACCTCCTAGGCAGTGAGATATGTGACCCACATTACTTTCTCCATGCAGGTGTGTGCTTCTGTAGACATGCTTATGAAAGTGCCACCAGACAGTGAATTAGTGAACCAATTTCCTGCCTCCAGTCCATGATTTCCATGGAGTCCCTCCTCTAAGGGATTGCAGCATTCCCACTGTCTAGCCCAGGCCCCCAGTAGATAAAACCAATTCTTACTTGCCAGCTTTATCAGCTGCCTGTGACACTACTCATATTTGGGTCACCTGTGCTGTAGTCTGGGCTTTATCTATGTAAGGCACCAGAGCTGGCACCACAATTTGAGTTTTTGAGTATCTCTTTGCCATCTTGAGTTTTAGGAAAGAAACATTACTGTATTATAAACGTCTTACTTGTTTGCCTAGGCAAAGTAGTAAGATGCCTACATCTGCTGATAATGGATGCTGTGCCCACCCAGGTATTGTGCTCACCCTCAAGTAGTGTCCGATGAAGAAGATAGGATAAGTAAGAGGGAGAGGGATTGTGGAGCAGATCTGCTAACAATAATGTAGTGTAGGAATTTGCTTCCCTTGCAGTAGATTCTGATCTGTTTCAGTTCTGATCCACAACACTTACAGTGCATGTGTATATAGCATATATTCATCTTGGGACTTGAGACTTTTTGTGTTCCTAGTGTAGTCTCAAGGTTTTCATTTTCAGGATTGTAAGATAAAAGATTCCAGGGTACACCTTATGTGGAATAAACCCTATACCCAGAGTGTCTGACTTCTTTTTGTCTCTATTTAAATTTCAGGTTTACTGTTGGGAACTCATGAAGTGTGCAGCCCATTACCTGCTTCTCAATGTGTGAGAGCCCTTCTTCCTTGTTCAACACAACAGCAGCCACCAGTACTTCCTCCCCCTGCACAACAGCCATCTGTAACTAATCACATGATGCCACAGGTGAGTTGGCACTCTGCAGCTAGTCTTTTAGCTTTTTTTCTTTGTCCTTTGTGAATCGAAGTAGGATGTGGCACTAGCTGAGAGAAACATGTTTGTAGTCAGCAGGACTTGCTAAATAGAAGAGCTGCAGGGATGGAGTGCAGGGCCTAAAATTAACCTCATGTTGCATCTTTCAGATGTCTTTATCAAGGCAAAGTCAGTTAAATACTTTTTAGAAAGGTTGACTCCAAATGAAAGTAAGGTGGTAATGATGAAATAGCAGTATAAAACTATTTACAAAAAATAATGTGCTTTACAAAAGTTTTATGTAAACTTGACATACAGAGCTAAAGCTCTGTGGATCAGGTGACCAGGATTCTGTTAGTGTCTCTGGTACCTTCTACACCTCACTGAGGAAGAAGAGGAGTGAAGGGGCTAACACTATTGCCTTGTGTGAAGGGGAAGGATGGGTAACATGTCTGGGGCACACAAAGTGCAGTAATTTTCCTGACGGACACTGGAGAACCATGCACAGAGTGCTGATTCCAAGTGGTGTGTTTACATCTTCCAAGAAGGGAGTGCTAGTTCTGCACTATGCCAACTGCATGTTTTTCCCAGAAGGTGGCATGCTGGGCATTCATAGGAAATTTTTGGTCCGTAAAGAGAGAACCCCTCGTCCTTTAGGGATGACAGTGTCTTTTCTAGTTTGCTTGCCCTTCAGTCCTAGGAGAGTGAATATACACACCATAGAACTGTCATGATAGTGAGAAATGAACAGACCGTGTGAGCAACAGAAAGACAAGGCTCAGTGGTCAGTGGGACATCAGAAAAGAAAGAAAACACAGACTTTAACTTATAAAACTCCTTTTTGTCTGCCTTATTTGTTTCTTTGAGTCTTCGTTTCTTGCCTTAAGATATGAGAAGCAGCACAACTAATATGAAAATCCTTTGTTTTTTTTTTTTTTTTGCTTAGTACAGTGCCCTCAACATACACACACACACTGCATACCAAGGGCTGAGAATTTTTACTTCTAGCAAAGCTTTTCAGGAAGAGTGGAATGTGAGTAGTCTTGAATCACAAGAGAGCTATGTTTTATGGAAAGGTGACTTTTCATGAATTCTGAGAAGCTCAAACTGTCCATTTCATTCTGCTGATGATGTCCTTCATGGATGCATCTGCAGTCATAACAACTGGGTTGTCCTGTCGTCAGGCAGCCCTTCAGTCGGCCGGATTCCAAAGTCCGGGTCCGGCTTCGGCTGATGTCGCACTTCACCCGACGTCATCTCTGTTGGTCTTCGGGTATAAAAGCATCAGCCGACGCCATTTTCCCCAGTCTTTCTTGCCGCGTGGCGCAAGCAGAAGCTGTTCGCAAGTGCCGGTCGGTCGGATCCAGAGATTACTTCTACCGAATACTACTTCGAAGACTTCTAAAGCTAAGTACCCCGTTGGGGACTCTTGCCTCAGCCGATGTCAGAAAAAGTTAATAATTGTTTAACCTGTGGGAAACAAATACCTCATAAAGATTTCCACTCTTATTGTCTGCCTTGTTTAGGCCCAGCCCACGACGTAGCAGCCTGTTTGGCCTGTGCTTCTTTCAACCGACGAACGCTTAGGCGTCGGTCGGAGTTTGCTGAACAGTTTTTCGGTTCTGATTTTGCGTACATTATGCCGTCGGATCCCCCGACTACCCAATCTGCCAAAAAACGCAAAGATAAAGACCGACACTCGCGGTCCGCGGTTTCGGCCGAAACCATGGTTAAGCAAACCGCGAGTGTCTCGGTTTCGGCCGAAACCGAGAAAACTGATCAAAGTACAGCTGAATCTATCTCTACAACTGAGGCCCCTGCTACCACTCTTGAATCGGCCTCAGAAATTTTATCCACTACGGTGGTTGCTACTGACTTATCAGACACCATTCTCTTGGATGTCTCTACCCCAGCACGTGGTGCTGCTAGGCCTCCAGCAGCCATGTCCATTAAGGCCTTCGCCAGGGCTAAAGCAGCCAAGACTACTAAAACAGTGCCTGTTAAACCCCTACAACCAGGCCCTCCTCTAGTTCTCAAATGCTTACTCTGGCAGAAGATTTAATTTCATTAATTAGAGGATCTCAATCTCACCCAGACAGGGCCTCTCAGCCCCAGAGAAGAGACCTAGGGCAGAGCCCCTGAGCCAGTGTCATCTGATGATTCTGCCGATGAATCAGACATAACTGACCAGCCAGAGGCTCCTTTCTCCAATTTTGAAGACTCTGATGCTGAAGAATCCATTCCAGCTGCTTCCCCACCAGAAGAATTCTCCTTTGGGGAAACCTTACATGCCATCCGAGAGCAGTTCCAATGGCAGCAACAGGATTTTTCAGACTCCACAAAAGACTTAGGACCTTTCTGCACCTTCCACAGCACAGGCCCTTAGCTATACCTCCTGTTCTCTCTGTGGTGGATGATGCTTTCAATGATGTCTGCTCCGCACCAGATTCTTTACCTCCAGCCCCTGCCAAACCAGACAGATTTTACAGGGTGCCAGACACTCATCACCACCTTTACAAGGCCCCACTTGCAGACCCGAAACTATATCCCAGGGTCCCAAGGCAGTAGCTGCGACCATAGCTAAAACCCTATTCCTTCTGAAAGGGAAGCAAGGTCATTAGACAGATGGGGCAAAAAGGTCTACACTTCAGCTACTCTCTCAGCTAGAGCTTTAAACTGTCAGTTTCACATGATACAATACCAAGAGTTTATGCTTGATCAGTTAACTAAAAGCTAACCACTGATGAATCTCTTGATAAGAAATATGTATTAGAAATGGTAAATAACATACAACAGGTTAGTAACCATTCCTTAAAATGTGGCTATGATGCACTGGAGGCTTCATTTAGATCAGCCATGACTGGCACAGTGATAAGAAGGCATGCATGGCTAAAGGAGCAAGCTTTACCGGATCATGTTAAAGCTAAGTTGCTAGATGCTCCTATGGATAAGACAAGTTTGTTTGGTACACCTGCCCAGCAGGTTATGAAGAAAATGGAAGAAAAGGCAAAATCTGTTCAAATGGTTAAAGATTTCTTGCAGGTTCAACCACCAAGGTTTAGCAGGAACTGGCCTGCCAAAAATTGGTCCTTTCCTGACTCCACAAGATCTCAAAGGGGCAGGAATAGGCGTTCCAGAGGCAGAAACCAATCCAGAGGAGGTGCCTACAGAGGACGACAGTGGCAAGGTAACAACAGAGGCACAGACACAACCACTGCCACTACATCAACACAACCACAGTGACTTAACCCTAAATCCGCCTACCAGGGAACAAATAGCAGCTCCTCTAGGCGGAAAGTTAACCTTATTTTCAAAGAACTGGCACTATATAACAAAAGACAAGTGGATTTTACAAACCATAGATCAAGGTTACGGTTCCACTTCCACACTTTACCAGTCAAAGAGGAATGCCAAATCTACCTCCAAATCAAAAACAGAGGCTCTACAACAGATAATGCAGTTAGCAAACATGAGAGCTGTGGAAAGAGTGCCAACAGCAGAGCAAGGAAAGGGGTTCTACTCCAGACTATTCCTAGTTCCAAGAAAGGAAAAAGTTGGAGACCAATTCTCGACCTGTCCACCTTAAATACATACATCATTGTCCCAAAATTCAAAATGCTGACCCTACAGCAACTTCTTCCCATGCTGGGCAAGGAGTGTTGGCTGGTAACTCTAGATCTCAAGGAGGCATACCTGCACGTCCCCATTCGACCAATCTGCAGAAGATACCTCAGATTTCTTGCAGGATCAGAGCACTATCAATTCTCAGCATTGCCCTTTGGCTTATCTACTGCGCCCAGAGTATTCACAAAATGCCTGGCATCAGTAATCGCCCATTGCAGACTACAGGGAATTCAAATTTACCCATACCTGGACGACTGCCTGCTACAAGGGACAACAAAAGCAAGCTGACAACAGATTTACAAAGGGTCATTTACTTGCTACAAGCACTGGGATACACAGTCAATTTACAGAAGTCAAGGCTGATACCATCCCAAACAAGGACATTCTTGGGCTGAATTGGACACAGTAAAACAAATGGCATTCCTAACAACAGAAAACAAAAGAACTCCTCTTTACTTCTTGGCACTAACAAAACTGAACAAGTTAACAGCAAGAAAAGTACTGCAGGCCTTGGGCTTCATGGCATCATGCATAATCTTGGTCCCACTTGCCAGACTACATATGAGAAAACTACAGTGGTACCTAAAGAATTTATGGTCCCAACACAGACACAGCCTAGAAACAGAAATCCCACTAATTCCATGCTTAAAACAGGAGTTCCTATGGTGGGCTCAGGCATGCCAGTCAAACCCAGGGCTACCCTTCGCAGATGTCAAGCAAGCCAGACCATCACAACAGACGCTTCAGACCTAGGATGGGGGCCCACATGCTGGACAAATGCGTGCAAGGATTGTGGACACAGGATCAACTTCACCTGCACATCAACCTAAAAGAAATGCTGGCAGTAAAACTGGCAATCCAAAAGTTCAGACCATTTCTCAAAGAGGGCCAGTTGATGATAAGGACAGACAACACCACAGTCATGTGGTACATCAACAAACAGGGAGGCACTCATTCATACCCCTATGCAGAATGACTTTGGAGCTGTGGACCCTGGCACTCAGCTACAACATCCAGTTACAGGCAATATTTGTACCGGGAAAAGAAAATACTCTAGCAGACATATTAAGCAGAACCACATCGGATGGCCACGAATGGAAGCTGCACCCGGACATCTTCAAGACCATCTCAAAGAAATGGGGAATGCCTCAGATAGATCTATTCGCATCACCTCTCAATCACCAGCTCAAAAAATTCTGCACAAGGACATTCCACCCACTAGCATGGAAAGTGGATTCGCTCTCCTTCAGCTGGAAAGGCCTAACAGCATATGCATTCCCACCTCTTCCCTTGATACACAAAGTATTACTAAAAATCAAGGAAGAACGTCCAAGGATAATCCTGATAGCTCCAAACTGGCCAAGACAACACTGGTACCCACTGCTGAGGAGCATGTCTCGAACAATATGTGGCCAATACCCTGATGCCTTTGATGTTAACTCAGAACAACTACAGCATCATACATCCAAACCTAAAACGCGTTGCAACTGACTGCATGGAACATCACATAGCAGCAGCTAATCCAGAACTTTCCCAAAGAGTTAAAGACATTATTCTTGAAGCACGCAGACCTTCAACAAGAAGGAACTATGCTGGAAAATGGAAAAGGTTTGTCATTTGGAGTACTGAAAGAGGAAAAGGTGTGTCAAACATAGATATGCCTAACATTCTGGAGTATCTGGCCGAACTTCTTCATTCAGGCCTGTCCTACTCCTCCATCAAGATACATGCATCAGCTATTTCAGCAGAATACAGCTTTGATCCACCTGTTTTTCGCACCCTTTGCTCAGGCAGTTCCTCAGAGGAATCAAGAATGTAAAACCTCCAAGGAAACCACCATTACCAGCTTGGGACTTAAACTTTGTGCTAGAAAAGTTGACACTATCACCCTTCGAACCAGCAGCAACAGCAGACCTACAACACCTGTCATGGTAAACTGCTTTCCTACTGGCAATTACTTCAGCAAGGAGGGTTTCAGAACTACAGGCCTTAATGGCAGTGCAACCCTTCCTAATCTTCCACCAAGATAGAGTGTCCATGAGGACTAATCCTACATTTATGCCTAAGGTGGTATCCAGAGTGTCTTTAAACCAGGCAATCCACCTACCTACCTCTTTTCCCAACCCACAAAACAGAGGGAAAGAATACTGCATACCTTGGATGTACATAGACAGCTACGCTACTACTTGGACAGAACAAAAAGTAGCAGAAAGACTGACCAACTTCTTGTAGCTTATGCAACAGGAAGGGAAGGAAAAGCTATTTCAAACAGACAATCTCCAAATGGATAGGAAATTGCATACGATTCTGTTACTCCTTCCACGGAAAACCAATTCCACAGAACATAAGACCTCATTCTACAAGGGCAACAGCCACTACCACAGCCTTCTTACGAGGAGTGGCAACCAAAGACATTATTGAGGCGGCTACTGGACCTCCGTGCATACATTTGCCAAGCATTATAATTTGCCTCTATATTCCAGATCGAGCAGGGTTTGCCACTGCTGTACTGCAAGGGATCCTAAACACACCATAATCTAGTTTTATCCTCCTCCCTAGTTGGCTATGGTATTCACACCAGTTGTTATGACTGCAGATGCATCCATGAAGGAAATAGTACAGTTTTGTACCCATAATGTAGATGTCCGAACTGGATAGCATCTGCAGTCAGGAATACCTCCTCCTTCCTCTGTGGTACTGGGTGTTTACCTCCTAATAGCTAGCTGGTGGGGGAGTCCTTTTTGTATTTATTTGTATATATGTACATACATGCTTATTTTTGTGTTTACCTCTATCTTTTTGGAAACATTGGCATCTATCCAAATTTTAGCCTCCAAGGGGCTACTGGCATCTGGGGCAAGAAACACTGAGGAAAGGCGCGGCTGATGCTTTTATACTTCAAGCAGAGATTTTCAGGAAGAGTGCGACATCAGCGAGTCGGACCGGACTTGAATCCGACTGAAGGGCTGCCTGACGACAGGACACAGTTGTTATGACTGCAGATGCTATCCAGTCGGACATCTACATTTATGGTAGGTACAAAACTGTTCTTCGTGTTTCACTATTGCAGTCATTGCATTTAGGTAATCTACTGGCAGGTTGCCCTCAGTCGCCCTGATTAACAAAGTCTTGGGTCCTGTGTCGGTTGCTGTCCCTTCTACCATGACGTCAGGTTGTCAGGGGTATAAAACATGCAGCCGACACCATTACATCAGTCTTTCTTGCCACGCGGTGCCCGAAGCAGAAGCAGTTCGCAAGTGCCAGGCGGCCGACTCCTGTAATTTTCGTTTTCGAGTTTCAGAACCAAAGTCTTAAACTAAAAGCTAAGTACCCCGTTGGGAAACTTTTTCTTGCCCCTTAACGATGTCAGTAAAAGTTAATAGTTGTGTTACTTGTGGGAAGCAAATACCTCATAAGGATTTTCATTTGTACTGTATTTTTTGCTTAGGCCCTGACCACGACGTACCTTGCTGTCAGTTTTGTGCTTTAATTAACCAGCACACTATCCGTCGTCGGTACATTTTTGCTTCTAAATATTTCGGTTCTCGGTTTAATTATCCAGAAATGATGCCGGTTAGCCATCCAACTACCGGAATACCGGAAAAAATGCAAAGAAAAAGACAGGCCGTTGAGGTCCAAAACTGCCGCCAACGCTTTTCCTAAGCCAGTCGCCAGTTCGTCGGTACTCAGTGAGGTGCTTTGGCAGCCCCTGATACCCGCTACTTTTGATTCGCAGGCCTCTACTGAGACCCATTCGGATTCCGGTATGCCGCGAGATGTTCACCTATGGAACTCGCGGCTGTCTCTACCTTGGATGGGTCCGGAGCCGCTGTGCAGGCACCGGCTTCTGAGGGTGTATTCAGCCCTACAGATTTGTATATTAAACCGACACCACCTTCAATATTAAGGTCAAAATCTCGATCTGTGTCTAAAAAAACGGCGCCTAGTCCACATGTTTCAGGCCCCTATGCCTAAAAAAAAATGATCAAAATGGCTGAAGATTTAATTACTCTAATCAGGGGTAGTTAACCCCCCCCCCCCTTCTAAGAGGCCTAGGGCTGAACTTGACTATGAATCTTCTGAACAGGACTCTGTTTCTTCTGACTCTTTTTATGAACAGGATTTGTCCATACCTACTTATGAGGACTCTGATGCAGAGGATTCCATTCCTTCTGCTTCTCCCCCTGAGGATTTTTCTTTTGGGGAAACTTTACATACCTTAAGGGAGCATTTCCACTTGGAAAGTCAGGATTTTTCTGAATCCAAAAAGAGGCTTATGGATTTCCTCCTCCTTCCTCAGCATAGGCCTTTGGCTATACCTCCTGTACCAGACATAGTTGATGTGTTTTCTGAATCCAGTATGGCCCCTGATTCCCTGCCTCCGGCCCCTTGTAAGCCAGACAGATATTACAGGGTTCCTGACTCCCACAAATTCCTTTTCAAAAATACTGTTGCGGACCCTGAAACAATTTCTCAGGGGCCCAAGCACATTAAGGCTTCTACTGCTTAAAATCCTACCCCTTCTGATAGACATTCCAGGGCGTTGGATAGATGGGGTAAAAAGGTTTATACTTCTGCAGCCTTGGCAATCAGGGCTTTAAACTGTCAATTCCATATGCTAAAATATCAGCAGCATCTCATGGGATTGCTTAAACAGAAAATTATGTTGATTTCTGACAGTGTGGAAAGTAAGGATTTACAGGATTTATTGCATTCAGCTGAACTAGATGGAAAACATACTTTGCAATGTGGTTTTGATTCTTTGGAAGGCTCTTGCAGGGCTGCTGTTACTGGGTCTGTACTTAGAAGGCATGCTTAGCTTAAGGAGCAATCTCTGCCTGATCATGTTAAAGCAAAATTGTTGGATGCTCCTTTGCAGCAGGACTGTCTGTTTGGCAATAAGGCTGAAGAAGTTCTAAAAAAGATGGAAGATAAAGCTAAATATATGCAAACTGTGAAAGATCTCTTACAAGTACAACCTCCAAGATTTAGTAGGCACTGGCCTACTAAGAACTGGTCCTTTCCAGTTCCTTCCAGAGCCACTCAAGCCAAACCCAGACATTTCAAAAGCACCAGGTTTCAGTCCCAAGGGACTTTCAGAACTAAGCAGTGGGGTGCCTCTGCTTCCAAATCTGGAGATAACAAGACACCTCCCTATTGTAAACAGTCTCAATGACTTCCCTCTAAAATTGCCAAGCACTTACCTCTTAGCCACCCTTTTGGGGGGAAAACTGGCTCTTCATGCAAAAAATTGGCAACTTATAACCCAGGACAAATGGGTTTTAAATATAGTGTCCCAGGGATACAGATTTAATTTCCACACGTTACCAACTCCAAATGGATGGCCAGACAGACCTGCCCCCAAATCAGTGAGCAGAGGCTCAGAAACAAGTACTTTCCCTCCTAAACATGGGGGCAATTCAACTAGTATCAGAAGAGGAAAAGGGTCGAGGTTTCTATTCCAGACTTTTCCTGGTACCCAGAAAAGACAAATCATGGCGTCCAATTCTGGACCTGTCTACTTTGAACACATTTCTGGACATTCCAAAATTCAAGATGATGACTTGTCACCAGTTACTTCTTATGCTAGGCAAAGATGCTTGGTTAGCAACTCTAGATTTTAAAAGAGGCTTACCTACATATCCCAGTCAGGGAATCTTGCAGAAGATACCTCCGCTTCAAAGCAGGCTACTTGCATGATCAGTTCTTTGCACTGCCCTTTGGCTTATCTACTGCGCCAAGGGTATTTACAAAGTGCCAGGCTCCAGTAATTGCATTTTGCAGGCAAAGAAATATTCAAATATATCCATACCTGGATGATTGTCTAATTCAGGCAGGAAACAAGGCCATTCTTCTAAAACATCTGGCGTTTGTAAAAAAAAAAAAAAAAAAAAAATGTTCTAACTTGTCTAGGGTACACCATAAACAAAAATAAATCACAACTGGTACCCTCTCAAAAAATTACATTCCTGGGTGCAAGCTTGAATACAACTGCCCAGATGGTTTTCCTCGCACCAGAAAAACCACTTCATTTGGTGACTTACTTCAAACAGGTGGCCACAAAAACCCTGCTATCTGCAAGACAAATACTGCAAGCCTTGGGGTTCATGGCCTCCTGCATTCTTCTATTTCCATATGCAAGACTGCATATGAGGAAACCTCAGTGGTACTTAAAAAGTTTATGAAGTCAACATTGTCACAGCCTGGAAACAATGATTCCTATTATTCCTTGCCTGCAACTAGAGTTCCTATGGTGGGCAGAGGTATGCCACCAAAACAAGTGACTGCCTTTCTCACTACCCCCTGCCACCCAAACCCTAACTACAGATGCATCTGACAATACATGGGGGGCTCATCTGGCAGGGAAGTGCATTCAGGCAAATGGAGTCCAAATCAAATGCACCGTCATATCAATCAAAAAGAAATGCTAGCTGTACAGAATGCACTGAGAGCCTTCAAGGACTACCTTCATCCAGGACAACTAATGGTAAAGACTGACATCACCACAATTATGTGGTGCATAAACAAGCAGGGGGGGGGTACACATTCCTACCCCCCTCTGCAGACTAGCCATGGCATTATGGAACACGGCCTTGAACTGTCAAGTACAACTACAAGCTCAATTCCTGCCAGGAAAGCTGAATATTTTGGCAGACGAACTAAGCAGAAATCTCATGGACCCACATGAATGGAAACTGGAACCACGGATTTTCAACATGTTGACACACAAATGGGGGTGCCCAGACACAGATCTTTTTGCATCACCCCAGAACTACCATTTGGACAATTTTTGCACAAGAACTCATCACAAAAAAAGCCTGGAAAGTGGATGTTCTGTCCTTCAGCTGGGAAAACGTATCACTCTATGCCTTTCCCCCTCTGCCTCTGCTCTCCAAAGTTCTACTAAAAGTCAAACAGGACAAACCAAAAATGATTTTGATTGCTCCAGACTGGCCTCGCCAACACTGGTACCCACTCCTATGCAGTCTGTCACAAATTTTTCCATGGCACCTGCCTCAGACATTTTTCTTACTGTCTCAGCAGAACAGCCAAATTCTGCACCCTCAGCTCCAAACATTAAATTTTGCAGCTTGGCTAATCACTTAAATTCCCCGTTAGCATCCCTCAGCAAATCTGTGATGTATGTCATTTTGGAGGCGAGAAGACCTAGTACTAGAAAATCTTATGCGGACAAATGGAAAAGATTCTGTGCCTGGAACCAGTCTCAAGGTATAAGCACAGCAGTCCCCAATTTACCTCAGATTTTGCAATACTTAACTGAGATGCTTCACAAGGGCCTGTCATTTTCTTCCATAAAAATCCATGCCTCAGCCATTTCAGCTCATTACAACACAGAACCCCCCCCTTCTCTCATCCTCTGCTAAAACAGTATCTTAGAGGGGCCAAAAACTTGAGGCCACCCAGGAGAGCTCCAACCCCTGCCTGGGACCTTAACTTTGTTTTGGAGAAACTCACTCTCCTTCCTTTCGAGCCAGCTGCTACTGCAGACTTAAAATTTCTTTCCTGGAAAACAGCCTTCCTTTTAGCAATCACTTCGGCTAGAAGGATTTCTGAATTACAGGCCCTTATGGCAGTGGAGCTTTTCATCATCTTTCATGCAGACAGGGTGTCACTCGGGACAAACCCATCCTTCATGCCCAAGGTGGTATCCAGTGTAGCTCTTAATCAGTCCATTCATTTGCCAACTTTCTTTCCCAATCACAGAACAAGGGGGAGCGGATTCTGCATTTATTGGATGTACACAGACAACTTAGATTTTACTTGGACAGGACTAAATCTCGATGAAAATCTGAACAGCTGCTGGTAGCGTTAGCCACAGGAGCAGATGGAAAGGCTATTTCAAAGCAAACCATTTCCAAATGGATAAGCCATTGTATTCATTTCTGCTATAAGCACCATGGAAAACCTATCCCCCAGGGGATCAGATCCCATTCCACCAGGGCTGCATCTACTTCGGCAGCCTTTCTCAGAGGTGTTCCTACCAGGGATATTCTAGAAGCTGCTACCTGGAGTTCAGTTCATACTTTCACCAAACATCATCATTTGCCAATTTTCTCTAAATCCAGAGCTGGCTTTGCCACTGCTGTTTTGCAGGGCCTTGTAGCCGGTCCTAATGCTGTATAAATCCATCCTCCCAACCATAGCTTTGGGAATCTACCCAAATGTAATGACTGCAACAGTGAAACACGAAGAACATAGTACAGTTGTGTACACTTACCATAAATATAGATGTTAGAGTGTATTTACTGTTGCAGTCCTGGTTGCCCTCCCTCCAGCCCCCTGTTTTTTTTCTCTTACTATGCCTCTACTTTCTTTTACTACACTTAAAAGCCTTTTTGGTGTATTTGCTTTTGTTTCGAGGTATATTTTTGTGTTTTAAATTATTTATATATATTTTGCTCCCCATTTGGGGGGCACCTGACATCTGGGGCAAGAAAAACTGATGTAATGGTGTCGGCTGCATGTTTTATACCCCTGACGACCTGATGTCATGGAAGAAGGGACAGCAACCGACGCAGGACCCAAGACTTTGTTAATCAGGCCGACTGAGGGCAACCTGCCAGCAGATTACCCAGATGTAATGACTGCAACAGTGAATACATAACATCTACATTTACGGTAAGTGTACACAACTGTACTTTTCTGCCTATGACGGAGGCATTTGCAGGCATGGACTGCACTGCCAGAATTTATTTTGTATAGCCTTAGAAGCCTTTATGTTTTGTGATTTTTGCTGAACTGAAAATTGGTAATGATCATGCAAAACTTTAGTAATTCTTCCCTTGGGTAAGTCATTTTCCAGGCTTGTGTGATGTTTTTAAGCATATATATATATATATATATATATATATATATATATATATATAGATGTATATGATAAATGCAGCTATGTGCAGACACAGCTGCAGAAGTACAAGGTGAGAGTGGTGCAACAGTTAGTTTTGCTACGTCACAGTTCCAGGTTTCCTTTCTGATTTACATTTTCTGTAAGGGTGTCCATTTAATGCTGTGCATACTGTGTAGTTCTTTGAAACTATTTTTATAAAAGCTATAACAGCACACATTTCCTCCTGAGCTTTGCAGTTCTTTCTGCAGCTCTGGTGCTTCAGATCTGATTCCCAGCATCAGTGGGAGTTGGAGCCTCCTGAGAAGCTTCAGAGAACTTTGGAGCTGAATTCCACAGATCCAAAGAGTATTGTCCCTTGCTCGGATCCACAGACTTCTTTCCAGATCCAATGGAGGTTATCAGTATAGTTGTCTCTTCTCTTCCATCGGCTTTGATGTCAGATCCCAGACTCTCAGATCTGAGACTTGGGAGCAGATCTCCAGTTTTGTACTAAAAACCTCTCTCATCTGCCTTGCCTTCCTAATTGTTTCAAACCCTGACCAAACATTCCAGGCCTGCTTACTCAGCTTCCAGATACTCTAGGAGCTTGACAAGAGGCCGATATGGACAGGATGGTGTAGAAATTCCTTAAGGCTCAGATCCAGATGGGAGACTTTCCTGCTCCTTCCCCTCTCGGTCCTGCTCAGCCTGTACAATCTCCTCCAGTCCAACCTGTGGTTTTGAAACCCCAGGATCGTTGGTACCCGAGAGAGTCTGGGTTGGATCCGAGGATGCCCCCTTCCTTGACTCTGGCGACATCCCTGCCAGCCCTGCTCTACTGCCTTCGGATCAAAGTGGATCTCTGATCCGAGAGGTCTGCACCAGGTCCGGGAGTTTGCATTTGGCTCCAATGCTTTTGGATTCATCATTTTTTCCTTGTGCCTCGGCTCTTGACAGCTCTGGTCCTTTTCTCTTTGGGGGGCTCGGATCCATGGTGGGTTCCAACCTTGCTTCCTTGGCTGCTTTGACTCAGAGGAAGTTGTGAGGTGTTTCACCAGTCCCGCCAGCCTTCCAGGTAGTAGAAAGGGCCTTCTTGTTGCATAGAAATCCATTCTGTCACATCTCTGATCCTAGCCCCTGCCGCGCATTGGTTCTGAGCATTAAGCCCAACATTCCTGCTCCTTCAGGTCAGCCTACCCTGGGAAGCCTCCACACTCATTCATCAGAGGGTTTCCCCCATTCTTCCAATACCTCCCCAAGCATCCCACAGAGGAGCATCTCAGAAGACGACATGCAAGAGGAGCCACATACACTTCCCGATGGAAGCCCTCACTGAGGACACCGGCTTTGATGAGGGAGAAGGATCTAGATCACCACCTGATGCCTTCTCCTTTAGCGACATCCTGGAAATCCTGAAACAGAAGGGTGGCTGGTTTTCCCAACCTCTTCCTCCTGTGGAAGAGTGGGTGTTTCTGGAGGGTTTTGGGGCAGACCCATCTGTCTTCCCTCGGTGGACGAAATTATTGACCTTGTTTCCCATCAGGCCTGGATGGAACCGAACACTATCGATCCCCCCCCCCCCCGGTCTTCACCAAATGCATGGCAGTTGTAGTAGCTCACTAGCTCACCTGAGGCTCAGAGGATTCCATGTGTTTCCCTATCTGGATGTTTGGCTCGTCACTGACCCAACCAGACAATTTCTACAAGACAGGGATTATGGAATCCCTATCTAGATGATTGGCTCATCACTGTCCCAACCAGACATCAAATTTCTACAAGACAGGGATTACTTGCTTCAGATCTCAGGCTCTTTAGGCATCATGATAAATCTTGCCAAAGTGAAGCTGACTCCTGTACAAAAATCTAGAATTTATAGGAACTCAACTGGATACCACAAATTAAGTGGCTTCATTACCTATTCACTGCTTTACATCGCTGAGAAGTCAGGTGTGAGACTTGCGGTCTCATCCATCCCCTTCAGCAAAACTAGTGTTACAAGCTCTTGGGTCAATGTCAGCTGCTGTTATTCTAGTCCCGCTAGCAAGATTCTTAATGTAAAATCTCCGGTAGACCTTTGCGGTTCAGTGGCCTATTCTTAATTAGCCTTTATCTGTCCTGATCAGACTCACTTCAGTTTGCAAATTTCATATTTGATGGTGGATACAGTTAGACGTATTTTTGGGCAGGTTACCCCCCCCCCCCCCCGTAGCCACAATGACCATGGATGCTTCCCAACTGGGGGGGTGGGGTTACAAGGGAAAGATTGCTTATGGCACATAGTCCCCCTCTGAGACCAAGCTGCATATCATTGTCCTTGAGATGAGAGCAGTCCTCCTAACAGTGCAAGCCTTTCAGGATGCTCTCCCTCTGGGGACTATTGCTATCCATACCAGACATGTCAGTAGACCGGTACATCAGCAAACAATGAGGAACCCATTCCTACCCATTGTGCAGAGAGGCCATGAGGGTATGGGAATGGGCAATCTCTTCAGACCACTTTCTAATTCCAGTTCTGAGGAAAACCAACGTGGCAGACAGATTCAGCAGGTCCATTCTGATTCTTTACAAGTGGTCCCTCAGTCAATCAGTAGAGAACATGATTGTCAGCCATTGGGGCCAGCCTTGCTGTGACCTATTTGCCTTTCCCTTCAACAAGTGTTGCAAGTTGTTCTGTCTGATTCCCTCTCCAGGGGAGTCACCGAGGGATGCTCTGATCCATGATTGGCTCCTGGGTCTCCTTTCTGCTTACCTCCTCTTCCGTTGATCCCAAAGTTTGTATAGAAGGCAAGTAAGCTGAAGAGCTCAGTCATCCTCATTGCCCCTTGCTGGCCTTGACAGGTATGGATGTTCTTCGTGTTTCACTGTTGCAGTCCTCACATATGGGTTATCCGGTTCCCAGTAGCCCTCAGTTGGCCCGAATACCAGAGTTGGTATATGACGTCAGCTGCCACCAGTTGCAAAACTGATGTCAGTACATCCGGTATAAAGGGAGGCAGCCGACGCCATTTCCTCAGTCTTTCTTGCTGCGAAGCCCGAAGCAGATGCAATTCACACTAGTGCCAGTCAGCCGTTTACCTTCATTTCGCTTTCCGACTACCAAGTTGAAGACACCTTTAGATAAGTACCCCATTGGGGATCCTCTTTTCTTGCTTTAACGAATGTCAGATAAAGTTAATAACTGTCTTGGCTGTGGAAAACAGATTCCACAACATGATTTCCATTCCTCTTGTATAACTTGTTTGGGCCTTGAGCACGACATCCCTAACTGCGATCTCTGTGCTTCCTTTAACCCGGGTACCATACAGTGTAGAGCTAAGATTTTGTATAAGCATTTTGGAGTCTGGCCTAATTTTGTCAGTATAGCGTCTTCTGGTCCTATGGTCTCTCGACTTTGGATATACCTAGGAAACGCAAAGACAAGGACCGCAACAGGCCTAGGGTTAACTCTACTGATGACGCAGCGGTGAAATTGGTCATCAGCACAGCGGTAATCAGTGAGGAGTTTTCGCAGCCCCTGCAGTCCCTGCAGATTTTCAGCCACAAGCCTCTGCCGAGACCTTTACGAAGTCCTCCATGCCACAGGCTATTTTGTTTTCAGACCCTCCACCTGTCATCGCCTCAGATAGGTCCGGAGCCACTTTGCAGGCACCAGCTTCTGACGCCTCTTCTTTTTGACATGAGACCAGAACCAGACCGATTACCTTAATCCAGACTTCTGCAGTTGCTAGGCCTCCCGAGTCCCTCCGGATTGCTAGTAAACCTTCCAGCCGCAAACCTACTCATAAGCAGGCTTCGGTCTACCCTCCTGTACCTCAGTTCCAGTTGGTAAAGATGGCTGGTGATGATCTTACCCTGATTAGGGTCTCTCACCCCCCCCTCAAAGAGGGCTAGGGAATTATCTCCTGATGTTTTGTCTGTCTCAGATTCTGAAATATCCAGTATTTCTGCTGGTGAAGAAGGAAATTATCAACTTTTTTTTTGGCTTTGAGGATTCTGATGTTGAGAACTCTATCCCTTCTGCCTCCCCTCCAGAAGATTTTTCCTTTGGGGATACTTTGAATACTCTTCGGAAGCATTTCAAATGGGAATGTCAAGATTTTCCACAGTCTAAGAAAAGAATCAGAGAATTTTTAGATTTGCCACAGCATAAGCCTCTGGCTATATTCCAGTTTTGGAAGTTGTGGATGCTGTTTTCATGGAAAATTCTTTAACTCCTTATTCTCTCTCTCTCCTGCCCCTAGAAAACCAGATAGGTATTACAGGGTTCCTGAATCTCAATTTCTTTTTGAAAACCCTACTGCTGATCCAGAAATTATTTCTCAAGGCCCCAAGGGTGTTAAGGCTACTATTGCTGAAAACCCTGTGCCTTCTGATAAGGAATCTAGGGCCTTGGACAGGTGGGGTAAAAAAAAATCTATACCTCTGCAACTCTTGCCATTATATCAGTGAATTGTCTTTTTCACATGCTTAAATATCAGCAGCATACTTTGGAGGCTATTAAGGCTAAACTTGGAGATATTCCTTCCATGACAGAGAACAAAGATTTACAAGACTTACTGAATTCTGCCACTTTAGTTAATAAGCATTCACTTCATTGTGGTTTTGACACTTTGGAGACTTCCTGCAGATCAGCAGCCACTGTTTCTGTAATTAGAAGGCATGCTTGGTTCAGGGAGCCAGTTAAATCTAAATTGTTGGATGTTCCTTTACACAAGGACTATCTTTTTGGTAATAAGGCTGAGGAGGTACTAAAGAAGTTGGAGGATAAGGCAAAAATCTATGCAAGCTGTAAAAGATTTCCTTCAGGTTCAGCCACCTTGGTTTAGTAGGCGTTATCCTTCAAAGAATTGGTCTTTCCCTGATCCTGGCAAACAGGGTCGCTCTAGGCCTAGGGGTTTCAGATCTTCCATTGGGCAGGCTTCTGCCCCTCAAAGGGCTAAACAATGGCATTCTTCTTTTGCTAAATTGGAGAGTTCTAAGCCAGCTTCCCAAAGCAAACATTCTCAATGACTCCGGCCTGCTTGTGCCTACCTCTGTGGACCCTGGGTTTCCTTTGGGGGGAAGGTTAGCCAGGTTCGCAGAGGTATGGTCTACCATCACAAGATGACAAATGGGTTCTTAATATAGTACACCAAGGTTACAAGTTTTACTTTCACACCTTCCCTGTTTTACAAGGATACCCAGATATACCCAGAACTCTCAGGGCAGAAGTAGAAACTCAAATTTCTTCTCTACTGACTATGGGGGCTATATAGAGCCAGTTCCTTCAAATCAGGTTTTATTCATGGCTTTTTCTGGTACCCAAGAAAGGGGGCACCTGGCGCCCTATTCTGGATCTGTCCATTCTAGACACTTTTCTGGTGATTCCCAAATTCAAGATGCTCACCCTTTAACAATTACTACCAATGCTGGGCAAGGAATCATAGCTGGTAACTTTGGATCTCAAAGAGGCTTATCTGCACATCCCAGTAAGGGAAAGTTGCAGGCAGTTCCTTTGCTTCAGGGCTGGGGAGGAACACTTTCAATTCTCTGCATTGCCCTTTGGCTTATCTACTGCTCCCAGAGTTTTTACAAAGTGCCTGGCTCCAGCCATTGCTTTTTGCAGGCAGAGAAACATTCATATTTATCCTTACCTGGGCGACTGTCTCATTCAAGCAAACTCCCCAGAACAACTAGAAAAGGATTTGGATTTACTGAAGGACATTCTCCCCTCTTTGGGTTACACACTTAACGGAAAGATGTCTAAGTTGGTTCCTTCAAGGGAGATGGTTTTCCTGGGAGCGAGTCTGAATACAGCCACACAGATGGTATTCCTCCCTCAACAGAAGCAAGAAGATCTTTTTGCTTACTTCATGAACTTGGCAAGCATGACCCAGCTCTCTGCAAGGCAATTCCTGCAAGCACTGGGGTTCATGGCTCCATGTATTTTGATGATCCCATATGCAAGGCTGCATATGAGAAAACTTCAGTGGTACCTCAAGAATCTTTGGTGTCAACACACACAGGCCATAGACTTGATTCTTCCCCTGATTCCCTGTCTACAAATGGAGTTCCTCTGGTGGGTGACAGTCTGTTCTCAGAACAAGGGTCTGCCTTTCCGCCCACTGCCTGCCAGCCAGACTCTCACCACAGATGCCTCAGATGTTGCATGGGGGGCTTATCTGGGGGCCAGGGGCATACAGGGAACTTGGAGCACACAGCAGATTCAACTCCACATAAACTTAAAAGAATTGATGGCAGTGCAGCAGGCCTTGCTGGCTTTCAAGGACCTACTCTACCCTGGGACTCTGCTGATCAGGACAGACAATACCACAGTCATGTGGTACATCAACAAGCAAGGGGGGACTCGCTCTTACCCCTTGTGCAGACAAAGCATGAGTCTATGGTCCATAGCAGCATCCATGGGCTTAAATCTAATAGCCCAGTATTTTCCAGGGAGGCTGAACTCCTTGGCGGATCATTTGAGCAGACATGATGTGCTTCGTGTTTCACTGTTGCAGTCATTACATTTGGGTACTCTGCTGGCAGGTTTCCCTCAGTCGGCCTGAATAACAAAGTCTTGAGTCCTGCGTCGGTTGCTGTCTTCTCTTCCATGACATCAGGGGAATAAAACATGCAGCCGGCACCATTTTAATCGGTCTTTCTTGCCGCATGGTGCCCGAAGCAGAAGTAGTTTGCAAGTGCCAGTTGGCCGACTCCTGAAATTTTCGTTTTCGAGTTTCAGAACTGAAGTCTTCAAACTAAAGCTAAGTACCCCGTTGGGGAAACTTTTTCTTGCTTCTTACCGATGGCAGTAAAAGTTAATAATTGCATTACTTGTGGGAAGCAAATACCTCATAAGGATTTTCATTTGTACTGTGTTCCTTGCCTAGGCCGTGATCACAACGTGCCTTGCTGTCGGTTTTGTGCTAAATTTAACCAACGCACTATTAAGCGTGTGTATATTTTTGCTTCTAAATATTTTGGTTCAAGATTTAACTACCCTGAAGTGTCGTCTGTTAGCAATCTGACTACCGGAGTTCACAAAAAATGCAAGGAAAAAGACAGAGACAGACCGTCGAGGTCCAAAACCGACTACGGAGCTTCTTCTAAGCCAGTCACCGGTTTGCTGGTACTCAGTGAGGCGCTTTTGTAGCCCCTGATACCTGCTACATTTGAGTCGCAGGCCTCTACTGAGACCCATTCAGAGTCCGGTATGCTGCGAGATTCTGCAAGTATTGAACCCGCGGATGTCTCTCCCTTGGATGGGTCCGGAGCTGCTGAGCAGGCACCGGCTTCTGAGGGTGTTTTCAGACCTCAACATTTGTATATTAAATCGATGCCATCATCCAAAACTAGGCCAAAACCAACTTCTATGTCTAAAAAACTGACGCACAAGCCACGTGCTCAGGCCCCTATGCCTAAAAATCAAATGATCAAAATGGCTGAGGATTTAATTACCTTGATCAGGGGTTCCTAAATATCCCCCACCCACCCCCGCTAAGTGGCCGAGGCAAGGCACTGATTATGAATCTTCAGATCAGGTTTCCATTTCTTCTGATTCCTCTTCTGAACAGGAATTTTCTATTCCACCTTATGAGGACTCTGATGCAGAGGAATCCATCCTTTCTGGTTCTCCTTCTGAGGATTACTCTTTTGGAGAGACTTTGCATACTTTAAGGGAACATTTTCACTGGGAGAGTCAGGACTTTTCAGAATCGAAAAAGAGGCTTAAGGATTTTCTTCTTCCTCAGCATAGGCCTTTGGCAATACCTCCAGTATTAGACATTGTTGATGATGTGTTCTCGGAATCAAACATGGCTCCTGATTCCCTGCCTCTGGCTCCTAGTAAGCCAGACAGATAGTACAGGGTTCCTGACTCCCACAAATTTCTTTTAAAAAATCCTGCTGCTGACCCTGAGACTATTTCTTAGGATCCCAAGAGTGTTAAGGCTTCTACAGCCAAAAATCCTACCCCTTCTGATAGAGATTCCAGGGCGCTGGATAGATGGGGAAAGAAGGTTTATACGTCTGCAACCTTGGCAATCAGAGCTTTAAACTGCCAGTTTCATATGCTTAAATATCAACAGCATGTTATGGGCTTACTGAAACAGAAAATGATTTTGATTTCGGATTCTGTGGAAAATAGAGTTACAGGATTTATTGCATTCAGCAGAACAGGTTGGAAAGTATACTTTGCAATGTGGTTTTTATTCCTTGGAGGCCTCTTGCAGGGCTGCTGTAACTGGATCTGTGATAAGAAGGCATGCCTGGCTCTAGGAGCAAAATCTACCTAATCATGTTAAAGCTAAATTGTTGGATGCCCCTTTAAGGCATGACAGTCTGTTTGGTAATAAGACAGAAGAGGTTTTAAAGAAAATGGAAGACAAAGCTAAATCTATGCAAATGGTAAAAGATTTCTTGCAAGTGCAGCCACCCAGGTTCAGTAGGCACTGGCCTACTAAGAATTGGTCCTTTCCTGTGTCCAACAGAGCCGCTCAGGGCAAACCCAAGCGCTCCAAAGGCTCCAGATATCAATCACAAGGATCTTACAGGTCAAAGCAATGGGGTGCCTCCACCTCCAAATCAGGGGGTAACGAAGCACAACACTACAGTAAACAGTCTCGATGCCTTTCCTCTGCCATCTCCAAGCATTTATCTTTTGGCAGCCCCCTTGGGGGGAAAACTAGCACTTCATGCTCAAAATTGACATTTAATTACCCAGGACAAGTGGGTATTAAAAAATAGTATCCCAGGGATACAGATTTCATTTCCACACATTGCCAATTCCAAACGTATGGCCAGATCTGCCACCAAACCAGTGGGCAGAGGCCCAGAAACAAGTCATGTCCCTCATGGGTATGGGGGCTATTCAACCAGTATCAGAAAAGGAAAAAGGACAAGGATTTTATTCAAGACTTTTCCTGGTACCCAGAAAAGACACATCATGGTGTCCAATTCTTGACTTATTTCTAAACACGTCTCCAGATATTCCAAAATTCAGAATGCTGACTTTGCAACAGCTTCTGCCTATGCTAGGCTAGAATGCCTGGTTGGTAACTCATTTAAGAGGCATACTTGCATATCCCAGTAAGAGAATCTTGCAGAAATTACCTCCGCTTCAAAGCAGATTTTTTGTATTACCAATTCTCTGCACTGCCCTTTGGCTTATCTACTGCGCCCAAGGTCTTTACAAAGTGCCTGGCACCAGTAATTGCATTTTGCAGACAAAGAAACATTCAAATTTATCCTTATCTGGATGATTGTCTCATTCAGACAGAGGACAAGGACACTCTTCTTCAACATCTGGCATTTGTAAAAAGGCTTCTAGCATGCCTAGGGTACCCTCTCATATAATTACATTTTTGGGTGCAAGCTTGAATACAACTGCCCAGATTGCTTACCTCACGCCAAACAAACATTCAATTGACAACATACTTCAAACAAGTGGCAACAATATCCCAGCTATCTGCAAGACAAATTCTGCAGGCTTTGGGGTTCATGGCATCCTGCATTCTACTAATTCCATATGCGAGACTGCATATGAGGAAACTTCAGTGGTATCTAAAAAGCTTATGGAGTCAACATTGTCGCAGCCTGGAAACAATGAATTCCTCTCATTCCCTGCCTGCAACAGGAGTTTCTTTGGTGGGCAGAGACATGTCACCAAAACAAGGGACTGTCATTCATTCAACCCCCTGCCACCCAAACCCTAACTACAGATGCATCAGACTATGCTTGGGGGGGCCCACCTGGCAGGGAGATGCATTCAGGGCAAATGGACCCCAAACCAAATACATCTACATATCAACCAGAAAGAAATGCTAGCTGTTCAGAATGCTCTGACAGCCTTCAAGGACTTCCTTCATCCAGGACAACTACTGATAAAGATGGACAACACCACAGTTATGTGGTACATAAACAGGGGGGTACCCACTCCTACCCTTTTTGCAGACTAGCCATGGCCTTGTGGAACACAGCCTTGTCTTACCAAATACATCTTCAAGCTCATTTCCTGCCAGGAAAGCAAAATACTCTGGCAGACGACCTAAGCAGAAATCTAATGGACCCGCACAAATGGAAACTGGATCCACAAATCTTCAGCATGTTAACACAGAAATGGGGGACCCCAGACATAGATCTATTTGCCTCTCCCCAAAACTATCAGTTGGACAAATTCTGCACAAGAACTCATCACAAAAAAGCATGGAAAGTGGATGCTCTATCCTTCAGCTGGAAAAACCTATCAGTCTATGCCTTTCCCCCTCTGCTTCTACTCTCAAGGTCTTACTAAAAGTCAGACAGGAAAATCCAAAAATTATTCTGATTGCTCCGGACTGGCTTTGGCAACACTGGTACCCACTTCTAGGGAATATGTCACATTTTCCTCCGTGGTACTTGCCTCAAACACCTCACCTATTGTCTCAGCAGAACTATCAAATTCTGCACACTCAGCTCCAAACTCTGAATCTTGCAGCATGGCTAATCAACTAATTTCACCAACCACATCTCTCAGTAAACCTGTGATGGATGTCATTTTGGAGGGCAGAAGGCCTAATACTAGAAAATCTTATGCTGATAAATGGAAGAGATTTTGTGCCTGGAACCAAGCACAAGGAATAGACACAGCAAAGCCCAATATTCCTCAGATTTTGCAACACTTAACTGAGATGCTTCACAAGGACCTATCTTTTTCTTCAATAAAAATCCATGGCTCTGCCATCTCTGCTCATTACAACACAGAACCCTCCCCTCTTTTCTCATCCTCTGCTAAAACAGTACCTCAGAGGGGCCAAAAATTTAAGGTCACCCAGGAGAGCGCCAACTCCTGCATGCGACCTCAATTTTGTGCTGGAAAAACTCACCCTACCTCCTTTTGAACCAGCAGCTACTGCGGATATAAAATTTCTTTCTTGAAAGATGGCCTTTCTTTTGGCAGTCACTTCAGCTAGAAGGGTTTCAGAACTACAGGCTCTCTTGGCAGTGGAGCCTTTAATTATTTTTTCCCAGACAGGGTGGCACTCAGGACCAGTCCTTCTTTTATGCCTAAGGTGGTATCCAGTGTGGCTCTTAACCAGACCATTCACCTGTCAACTTTCTTCCCAAATCCGCAGAACAAGGGGGAGCGGATTCTGCATTCATTGGATGTACACAGACAACTAAAATTCTACTTAAACAGGACAAAATCTCTAAGAAAGTCTGAGCAACTACTGGTGGCATTTGCTGCAGGATCAGAGGGGAAGGCTATATCAAAGCAGACTATTTCTAAATGGATAAGCCATTGCATTTGTTTCTGCTACTTGCACCATGGTAAACCTGTGCCCAAGGGGATCAGATCCCATTCCACCAGGGCTGCCTCTACTTCAGCAGCTTTTCTCAGAGGGGTCCCTACCAGAGACGTTCTAGAAGCTGCTACTTGGAGCTCGGTTCATACATTCACAAAGCATTACCATTTACCTCTCTTTTCTAAATCCAGGGCAGGCTTTGCCACTACAGTCCTGCAGGGCCTTAGAACTGCCCCTAATGCTGTTTAGTTCCATCCTTAGCTTTGGGATTCAACCTAAATGTAATGAATGCAACAGTGAAACACGAAGAACATGGTACAGTTGTGTACACTTATCATAAATGTAGATGTTTGAGTGTATTCTATGTTGCAGTCCGGATTACCCACCCGCCAGCCCCCTTTCTATAACTTTTCTTTCCTTCACTATACTCAAAAGCCTTTGTGGTGTATTTGCTTTTAGTTGAAGGTAAATTTTGTGTGTTCTAAAGTGCATTTATATATTTATAGTTATATGTATTTATATATATATATATATATATATATATATTTGCTCCCTATTTGGGGGGCACCTGACATCTGGGGCAAGAAAGCCTGATTAAAATGGCGTTGGCTGCATGTTTTATACCCTTGACGTCATGGAAGAGGAGACAGCAACCGACGCAGGACCCAAGACTTTGTTATTCAGACTGAGGGCACCCTGCCAGCAGATTACCCAAATGTAATGAGTGCAACAGTGAATACACTCGAACATCTACATTTATAGTAAGTGTACACAACTGTACTTTCTGGATATTCACGAGTGACAACTGAACATTGGCATTTTCCATTGCATCACTCATCATTGGGGCACCCCACAAGTGGATCTTTTTCTCCTCTAACACCAATCGTCTCCTTCCAACCTTCTGCACCAAGGAATTTCACAACAAAGCTTGGAGGGTGGATGCTTTGTTCTTCCCATGGACACATCTCTGTTTATGCATTCCCTCCTCTGCCTCTTCTTCCCAGAGTGTTGCTAAAGATAAGGGACTAAAAACCAAGGTCTATTCTGATAGCTCCAGATTGGCCCAGGCAGCATTGGTATCCCCTCCTTCGCAGCCTTTCCCAGGCTCAGCCTTGGCATCTTCCCCTGGTACCAGATCTGTTGGTTCAGGGAGGGGGAAAGTTCCTTCATCCTCATCTTCAAACTCTGCATTTAACTGCCTGGGTAATACTTTAAATCTTTCCCAACAGGTGGTTATTTTATTTTATTTATTTTTTTTTTTTTATTTTTTTGACCTGGGCTAGTCCAGCTGGATATTTCATTTTTTCAGTGGGCGGGGAAAGGTTCCACACACAAAAAAAAAAAAAATTTAAAAAAAAAAGATGAGATTTACTATGAGATCCTTTAACAGAGATATTAAGTTATGATGTAGTTATTAGTCTGGATCAAGAAAAAAAAAAATAAAACACATAGAATACTATTTACGTATTGCAAGAGACATTGATTATATCTAGAACTACACTCCATAAAGTTCTTCATGAGGCCAGGAGGCCTAGCACAAGAAAATCTTATGCATATAAATGGAAGAGATTTTACTCTTGGATGCTAGCTAAAGGAGAAGACCCTTCTCTTTCACTCATTCTTGACTGCCTAGCAGGATTGCTTAATGGTGGACTTTCCTTTTCTTCTACCAAATTTCATGCTTCAGCAATTTCGGCTCATTGTTCTTTTGAGCAACCCATTTTTTCTCACCCCTTGATGAAGAAGTTCCTGAGGGGCGCTAGTAATCTTAGACCTCCCAGAAGAGCTCCTTCTCCTGCTTGGGATCTTAATTTTGTCCTGGAAAAACTTACTCTGCCTCCCTTTGAACCAGCTGACTCTGCAGATTTGAAGTTTCTGTCCTGGAAGACTGCTTTCCTTTTAGCTATTACTTCAGCTAGAAGGGTATCTGAACTGCAAGCCTTAATGGCAGTAGAACCTTTCATTATATTTCTCGCAGATCAGGTTTCTCTGAGAACCAATCCCTCCCTTTATGCCTAAGGTGGTTTCCAGTTTAACACTTAACCAGTCTATTCACCTGCATACATTTTTCAACAATCCCCAAAATAATGGGGAAAGGATTCTGCACTCTCTTGATGTGTATACCTTAAGAAGGTTCGTGGTCTGCACTCTTGTAGGAGGAGAGGCTGGACTCTGCCCTTCTGAGCTGGGAATTTCTGGTTAAAGGCTTATAGTGCCTGCATATTTCAACTGTTTCTTACTGAAATTGGTACACCTTGTTTGCTGTAGCATAGACTAGATCCAGGCCTGCTGAATCTAGCTTTGTTTGTATGCTTGTTGTTTGTTTGCTTGTTATTTCCCTGAAACGCTAATACCACCTAAAATGCGGCTTTTCAGCGCTTCTGTGGATCCCTAGTGATATCTGCATTGCTTACTGTACTTATTTCCTTGTTTCGCTTAAAAGAAAGTTACTGTTTGTCATTTTTGCATTTAAGTTACCTGTAACACATTGCATTTAAGTTACCTGGCACTTGCTCACTAAAGTAATTATATAAGTCAGCACTAAAAAATTAAAAGCACTACACCCTCACAAATTCCCCTTGAGTACCTTGTTCCCCACTGGCCCTTTTTTTTTCGATTATAAAGGAATTCCCAATACTATTCTAGCATGTGCAAAGGTCAGTTGTCAGTCTCCTCTCTGGTCCAGCTGGTGAATCTGGGAATCTTGAGGCAGTGTTACAACTGCCTCGTACACAGACAACCCTCTCCTCCTCCCAACAAATTCCAACACATGTGAGAGATGCATCCATATAGCCAAACTGGAGGCTAAGCTCTCTCGACTCAGTACTGGCGTGAACAGTCAGGAGGAGAAGGAAACCACACTCACTACAATTCCAGTCTCACATAGACCTACCACGACAGCAAACCAAACACATAAACATACAAAAACATACTCGGAGGCTCTAAATAAAAATCTGCCTAAGCGACACAGACCTCCAAAGCAGACAACCAAGCAACCGCTACCCCAAAACAAAACACGTGCAACACATACCTCACAAAGCCAGTGTGCCGAACAGTCACAGCCCTTAAGGCTAAACAACACACCTGATACACTTGTAATAGGTGACTCTATCGTCAGGCACACTGACGTCCCGCTCACCAGGCTGAACAAGGAGAAGGTCACGGTGAGCTGCCTGTCGGGCGCTAGGATCCGCCATATAACACGAGCACTCAGGTCACTCCAAGGCAAGTACAAATATGACTCTGTTATTGTCCATGCTGATGTGAATGACCTGAGACGTACCTCCCTAGACTACATGGAGAGACATAGAGGAGCTCTCTAAGCATGTGGCCCAGGCCGGTATGACCCTGACCTTGAGTAGCATCTTACCCTCACCAAGAATGATGCCACAATATGAAGACAAGATGATCAATTTCAACAATTGGCTTAAGTATTGGTGTCATTCAAAGGGGATCCAATGCCTGTCAACCTGGGATGACATGCTCAACAAGCCACGATGCTTCGCTAGGTACGGCTTGCACCTGTCACCCCTGGGCTTTCGGATATTGGCAAAGGCTCTTGCTACCCCCATAGTGCCTTTTTTAGGCAAGGCTCAAAAGACAAACCCACCTCCATAGGTATCACAAGGGATAAGAAACTAAGAGTAATGCTACTCAACGCCAGAAGTCTAAACCTCAAGATGCATGGACTCAAAACCCTCCTTAGCATGGAGAACATCGATATCTGTGCAGTAACAGAAACCTGGTTCAAGGCTCCCAAGAGCACCCCAGCACTACCAGGTTATACCTCATACCATGCTTTTTGGCCCCAAAACTTGGACCGAACCACAAAAGGAGGGGGAGTATCAATATTTGTCAAAGATACCCACACCTCCAGGTTGGTGGCACAGCATGAAGCATCAGAGACTATCCATGTGCAGCTAACAGTGGGTAAAACTGCCTTCCAGTTTATAGTCTGCTACAGACCACCCTCCCAAACCCAGGAACCCCACTCTGTCTTCCTGAGAACACTGGAAAATATGAAGGTCTCTCCAAACGCCATTATATTGGGCGACTTCAACTACCCAAACATAGACTGGGAGCATTACTCTAGCTCCAACACCCTAGCCCAAAGGTTCCTAGAATTTATAAACACAAATGCTATGGAACAACTTGTTACCACTCCCACAAGAGGGGAAAACATACTGGACCTGATCATCATCAACATGGGGACTCTATGCTCCAGACCAGAAGTGTATCCCTCACTGGTAAGATCAGACCATAAACTAATCTCACTGGATATTCACATCCCGACCCCACCTCCTGCCCAGAAAACCACAGTGAAAAACTTCTCTAAAGCAAATTTCACACTCCTCAAAACCGAGGTGGAATCGTTCAAAGCCCCCGGGCCTGTGGAAAATACGGCCCAGACAGCAGAATCCTTTATAAATGCATTCTATTCTATGAACACCTTCAGGAATGCATGGATCATGCAATCCCAAATAAAACCAAGACCCAATCCTCCAAAGGCAGACGTCCTGTCTGGTGGACCCCAGCCATAAACAAACTATACAATAGGAGGAGGAAGCTACTAAATGATAGAGCAAAATCCCAAAAAGGGAAGGCATCTCTGATCAGTATTAGCAAAAAACTACAGGCACTCATAAAATCATCCAAGGCCAACTTCGAGAGAAAAATTGCACAGGACACTAAGGATAATCACAAGGCTTTCTTTAGTTATGTTAGGAACCTGGGTGGGAATTCCCAGATATGCTCAGAATTTGTCCAAAATGACAAAAATACACGAACCCACAGACATTGCCAACATCCTAGCTGACAGGTTCAGCAAACCCCCACCAAAAGGGCAAATATCTAGCCCAGCAGAGTGCTGCCCCTGACATCTCAGATGCTCAGGTAAGAGCCGCCTCTCCAAAGCAAAAACACAGCATCAATGGGACCAGACGGTGTCCCAGGCTGCGTCCTACATTAACTCCAAGAAGAGCTAAACCCAAACATAAAACTACTGTTCAATCTCAGCCTTACTACAGGATATGTACCGAAAGAGTGGCGTACAGCGGCAGTGGTCCCTCTCCACAAAGGTGGTGCCTCAACGGATCCTGGAAACTATCACCCCATAAGCCTGACTAGCTTGGTCTGCAAAGCTGTGGAAAGGATCATCATGGACCTCATAAATAAAGATATTGGGGACCTACAGACACTGGATCCTACCCAGTTCGGCTTTGTTAAGGGCAGATCCTGCCTCTTAAACCTGGTTGATTTCTTTGAAACAGTCACCAAGGCCATTGATGAGGGGAAGGTGGTCCACACAGCCTACCTGGACCTCGCAAAAGCCTTCAATACAATACTCCACTCGGGCATTGTAGATAAGCTCACCAGCTTAAATATAAACCCCTATGTCACTAGATGGGTTGCAAACTGGCTCAAGGACAGAACCCACATGGTTAGAATTGCTGGAGCCATGTCAGACTCCAAACCAGTTACAAGTGGCGTCCCACAAGGCTCAGTCCTGGGACCTCTCTTGTTTGGTATATATTTCTCGGAGGTACAGGCCAACACGGAAGGACTGTGGCTGACCAAGTTCACAGATGACTGCAAACTGGGCGCCATAATAGACTCTCCAGCCGACACAAGCATCCTCCCAAAGGGCCTCATAGAAACAGACAACTGGTGCCAGAGCCATGGCCTCAAGCTAAACGCCAAAAAGTGTATAGTCATCCCCTTTGGCAAAAACAAAGTGCCCACAAATTACCACATAGGTGGTAATCCATTAAGTACAGAAGAAGTAATTAGGGACCTGGGGACCCAAGTTGATGGCAGTCTCTCATTTGACAACCATGTGGCCAAAGTGGTTAGAAAAACATTTTATATAGCCCACCTAATCATGAAGGGATTCACATCTAGATCAGGGGAGGTCATCGTGCCCCTTTACTCATCCCTCATCAGGCCCATAATTGAGTACAATGCCCCTTTTGGGATGTACCTTACCAGATACCTGCAGCAACTGGAAAGACCCCAAAAGTACCTCACCAAGAGGATCAAAGGGCTCAATCAGATGCCATATGCTGCCCGGTTAAAGAAACTCCAGCTCTACTCAGTGGCATACGACCTGTTCAGGGGCGATCTGTGCCTGACGTTTAAAGCCATGTCCAACCCGGAATTAATGGACATGCTGCACCTCAGAAAATCCAAATCCCATCGAGCTACGCGCTCGAGAGACTTGAACCTCAGCACTGAAGTAAATAGGACATGCTGGAGGGACACATTCATAACCCAGAGGCTCCCTTCACTCTGGAATAAAATCCCAGTCCAGGTTAGGCAGAGTCCCTCATTGACTCTCTTCAAGAGGAATCTTGATGAGTGGATGGGAGATCGTAGGTTTAACCCAGGTATCACTTCTGTGTCACTGTTAGACAGAGGCACAGTATACTAACCTCGAAAAAGGGCATAGCAAAATTAATTTAAAATGGGTGGCGAAAGCCAAACACATTCTGGCTAGGCTTATATATGCCCTAGGGCAGATAGCCTAGTATGAACCTATGAACCTATGTATATACAGCTGAAATTTTACTTAGAACTAAATCCTTTCAAAAATATGAACAGTTATTGTTTAGAGGTTCTTCATGATTCACTGTTGCAGTCATCACATTTGGGTTATCTGCCTGCAGGTAACCCTCTGCCGGCCTGAATACCAGAGTCTTGGATTCCTGCGTCGGATGCGGTCTCTTCTTCCATGACGTCAGGTCATCAGGGGTATAAAACATGCAGCCAACTCCATTACATCAGTTTTTCTTGCCTTGCGGTGCCCAAAGCAGAAGGAGTTCACAAGTGCCAGTCGGCCGACTCCTGAAATTTTCATTTTTGAGTTTCACAACCGAAGTCTTCAAAACAGCTAAGTACCCCGTTGGAGATCCTTTTTCTTGCTCTTAACCGATGTCAGTAAAAGTTAACAATTGTATTACCTGTGGAAAGCAAATACCTCATAAATATTTTCATTCGTACTGCATTCCTTACTTAGGCCCAGACCACGACGTTCCTTGCTGTCAGTTTTGTGCCTTGTTCAAACCTCAAACTATTTGTCGTTGGTCTATATTTTCAGCAAATTATTTTGGTACTCGGTATAATTATCCAGAAATGGCTTTGGTAAGCCATCCAACTACCGATATTCCAAAAAAAACATAAGGATAACGACAGAGACAGAAAGCGTAGGTACAAAACTGCCGACTACGCTTCCGTTAAGCTAGTCTCCAGTCCGCCGGTACTCAGTGAGATGCTTTTGCAGCCCCTGATACCCGCTACTTCAGATTCGCAGGCTTATTCAGAGTCTGGTATGCCGAGAGATGCTTCTTCAACTATGAAACCTGCGGATGTCTCTACCTTGGATGGGTCCGGAGCCGCTGTGCAGGCACCGGCTTTTGAGTGTGTATTCAGGCCTACAGACTTCCATTTTAAACTGACGCCATCATCTTCCTCCAGGTCTAAATTTCGACCCATGCCTAGCAAACCAAGTTCCAGACTGCATGCTCAGGCCCATATGCCTAAGAAACAAATGCTTAGTATGGCTGAAGACCTTATTACCGTAATTAGGGGAAGCCAGCCTTCCCCCTTTGAGGCCTAGAACTGATTTTCCTTCTGATTCTTCTGATCAGGAATCTGATATTTCTGTTTCTGCTGATTTACCAGGATTTGCCCCTATCTACCTATGAGGATTCTGATGCAGAGGATTCTATTCCTTTTGCTTCCCCTCCAGAGGATTTTTCTTTTGGAGAAACCTTGCACACTCTTAGGGAGCATTTCTGCTGGGAAAGCCAGGATTACTCTGACTCCAAAAAGAGGCTTAGGGAATTCTTACTCCTCTCTCAACACAGGCCTTTAGCTATCCCTCCTGTTCTGGACATTGTAGATGTCTTCTTGGAATCTAGCCTTTCCCCAGACACTTTACCTCCAGCTCCCAGAAAACCTGATAAGTATTACAGAGTACGTGACTCTCATAAGTTCCTCTTCAAGAATCCTACTGCCGATCCAGAGACCATTTCCCAAGGACCAAAGGGCATTAAGGCTACTGCTGCCAAAAACCCTACCCCTTCTTACAGAGATTCTAGAGCCTTGGACAGATGGGGGTAAGAAGGTTTATACTTCTGCTACTTTGGCCATTAGGGCTTTAAATTGCCAGTTTCATATGTTAACCTACCAGCAGCATATTATGGGACTACTTAAACAGAAAATGATGTTGATTCCTGACTGTACTGAACACATAGAATTACAGGATCTAATGCATTCGGCAGAGCAAGTTGGTAAACATACTTTGCCATGTGGTTTTGACTCTTTAGAAGCATCTTGCATGGCTGCTGTCACTGGGTCTGTACTTAGAAGGCATGCTTGGCTTAAGGAGAAAAACTTACCAGATCATGTTAAAGCTAAATTACTGGACGCTCCCTTAAACCAAGACTGCCTGTTTGGCAACAAAGCAGAAGTCGTCCTCAAAAAGATGGAGGAAAGAGCTAAATCTATGCAAACTGTTAAAGATTTCCTGCAAGTACAGCCTCCCAGATTTAGTAGGCATTGGCCTTCAAAGAATTGGTACTTTCTAGCCTCTTCGAGGCCTTCTCAGTCCAAACCCAGGAACAGCAGACCACCTAGATTTACAGTCTCAGGCAACACACAGGCCTAAGCATTGGGGGGCTCCCACTTCCAAAGCAGGAAGTAGTAAGACACCCAACATGGGAAAATGGCACAATGACTTAACCTTAGCCCTTCCAAGCCCTGCTCAGCTGCCTGCTCCCTTAGGAGGAAAGCTTGCCCTGCATGCAAAAAACTGGGAACTCATTACCCAGGCCAAATGGCTTTTGAATATTGTTTCCCAAGATACAGATTCTACTTCCACACCCCACCAACCCCAAATGGTTGGCCAGACCTACCCCCAAATCAGTGGTCAGAGGCTCAGCAGCAGGTTCTCTCTCTTCTAAGTATCAGGGCTAGTCAGCCTGTCCCAGCAGAAGAAAAAGGACAAGGCTTTTATTCAAGACTTTTTCTGGTACCCAGAAAAGACAGCTCCTGGCGTCCTATCCTGGACCTCTCTATTCTAAACATGTTTTTGGTAATCCCAAAATTCAAGATGCTAACACTTCAACAACTGCTTCCTATGTTAGGCAAAGATGCCTGGTTGGCAACGTTAAACTTAAAGGAAGCTTACCTGCACATTCCAATAAGGGAATCTTGCAGGAAATACCTACGCTTCAGGGCAGGCTCCATGCACTATCAGTTTTCTGCACTTCCCTTTGGCTTATCTACTGCGCCCAGGGTATTCACAAAGTGTCTAGCTCCAGCCATTGCATTTTGCAGGCAGAGAAATATTCAAATATACCCATACTTGGACAATTGTCTGATTCAGGCAGAAAGCCAGGAATTGTTATTAAAACATCTGGCATTCGTAAAGAAACTTCTAAACTCACTTGGGTACACCATAAACAAAAAGAAATCTCACCTAGTACCCTGCCAACAAATTGTATTCGTGGGAGCAAGCTTGAATACAACTTCCCAGATGGCTTCCCTCACTCCAGAGAAACAAGTTTATTTGACAACCTACTTCAAACTACTGGCCACAAAGACCCAGCTACCTGCAAGGAAAATTCTGCAAGCCCTGGGGTTCATGGCCTCTTGCATTCTACTAATTCCATATGCAAGAGTGCATATGAGGAAACTACAGTGGTATCTAAAAAGCCTATGGTATCAACATTCTCAGGACCTGGAATCAATGATTCCTATTATTCCTTGTATAAAGACAGAGTTCCTTTGGTGGGCAGAGGCCTGCTACCGCAACAAGGGGCTCCTTTTCACTCTACCCCCTGCAGCTCAAACCCTAACAGACGCATCAGACTATGCATGGGGGGTGGCTCACTTGGCAGGGCAGTGCATTCTGGGCAAATGGAACCCAAGACAGATGCACCTGTATATCAGCCAAAAAGAAATGTTAGCTGTACAGAATTCCTTGACAGCCTTCAAGGACCACCTTCTTCCAGGACAATTATTGATTAAGACAGACAACACCACAGTTATGTGGTACATAAAGAAGCAGAGGGTAACCCACTCGTACCCTCTCTGCAGACTAGCCATGGCTCTGTGGAACACAGCCTTGAGCTACCAAGTGCACCTACAAGCTCAATTCCTGCCAGGCAAGCTAAATTCACTGGCAGACGACTTAAGCAGAATTGTCATGGACCCACACGAGTGGAAACTGGAACCAAAAATATTCAACCTCTTGAACAAATGGGGGACTTCAGAGATGGACCTGTTTGCCTCCCCTCAGAACTACCAATTGGACAACTTCTGCACAAGGACTTCCCACAGTCAAACTTGGAAAGTGGATGCCCTGTCCATTATCTGCGAAAGCCTCTCAGTTTATGCCTTCCCCCTCTGCCTCTCCTCTCGAAGGTTCTGCTAAAGGTCAAACAGGACAAACCATGGACGATACTGATTTCACCAGACTGGCCACACCAGCACTGGTACACCCTCTTGCGCAGTATGACACTGCTGGAGCCATGGCACCTCCCTCAGACTTCTTCTCTGCTGTCCCAGCAGGCGGGCCAGATTCTGCACCCTCAGCTTCAAATCCTGAACCTTGCAGCCTGGTTAATTCCTTGAGCTCCAATAGCATCCCTCAGTAAGCAGGTGCTAGATGTCATTCTGGAGGTAAGGAGGCCTAGTACTAGAAAATCCTATGCTGAAAAGTGGAAAAGATACTGTTCCTGGTGCCAGACTTGGGGGATGGGCACAACGGTGCCCAGCTTACCTCATATTCTTCAGTACATAACAGAAATGCTCCACAAGTGCCTATCCTTCTCGTCAGTTAAAATTCATGCCTCTACCATTTCAGCACTTTATAATACTGAGTCACCCCTCTTCTCGCTAAAGCAATTCCTCAGAGGGGCCAAAAATTTAAGACCCCCCCCCCAGGAGAGCCCCTACTCCAGCCTGGGACCTTAACTTTGTATTGGAAAAGCTCACTCTCCCTCCTTTTGAGCCAGCTGCAACTGCAGAGTTGAAATTCCTTTCTTGGAAAACAGCCTTCATTCTAGCCATCACTTCAGCAAGAAGAGTGTCTGAATTACAGGCCCTCATGGCAGTGGAGTCCTTCATTATTTTCCTTGCGGACAGGGTTTCCCTCGGGACCAATCCTTCCTTTATGCCCAAGGTGGTGTCTAGTGTGGCCCTTAATCAATCCATTCATTTGCCTACCTTTTTCCCAGACTCCACAAAACAAAGGAAAATGAATAGTGCACTCTTTGGACGTGCACAGAAAACTTAGATTTTATTTGGACAGGACTAAGCCTCTCAGAAAATCTGAGCAGCTGCTAGTTGGTTTTGCTGCAGGGGCAGAGGGGAAGGCCATTTCAAAGCAAACCATTTCCAAATGGATTGCCCATTGCATTCATTTCTGCTATAAGCACCATGGAAAACCACAGGGGATAAGACACCAGCATCTATCTCTGCAGCCTTTCTCAGAGGAGTCCCTACCAGCGACATCCTAGAAGCTGCTACCTGGAGCTCTGTACATACCTTCACAAAGCATTACTACATGCTTGTTTTTTTTCTAAATCCAGAGCTGATTTTGCCACTGCAGTCTTGCAGGGCTTAATAGCTGGCCCTAATGCTCTCTTAACTTCCTCCTCTCTACCTTAGCTTTGGGAATCAACCCAAATGTGATGACTGCAACAGTGAATCATGAAGAATATAGTACAGTTGTGTACACCTACCATAAATGTAGATGTTCTGGTGTAGTCACTGTTGCAGTCCTGGTTACCCTCCCTCCAGCCCCCTGACTTCTATTGACTCTACCTTTCCTTCTTGTTTGGTGTATTTAAGCTTTCTGGTGTATTTGCTTGTTGTTGGAGGGGTACCATAACTTGCAATTGCTTCCGTTTGTGGGAGCACCTGACATCTGGGGCAAAGAAAAGTGATGTAAAGGCATCTGCTGCATGTTTTATACCTCTGACGACCTGACGTCTTGGAAGAAGAGACAGCATCCGACGCAGGAATCCAAGACTCTGGCATTTAGGCCGGCTGAGGGCTGCCTGCTGGCAGATAACCCAAATGTGATGACTGCAACAGTGAATACACTCTAACATCTACATTTGTGGTAAGTGTACACAACTGTACTTTTTGCTCCTGGGGCTCAGGGTAAAGCTATTTCAAAATAATCCATCTCTAAATGGATTGCTCATGATATCCACTTTTGTTACCTGCAGCATGGGAAGGTTCTCCCTCAGGGTATTAGGACTCATTCTACTAGAGCAGCCTCTACCTCTGCAGCCTTTCTGAGAGGTGTGCCTACTAAGGACATTCTAGAAGCAGCTACTTGGTCTTGTGTCCATACTTTCACAAAGCATTACAATCTACCTTTGTTTTCTAAATCCAGGGCTGGTTTTGCCTCTGCAGTTTTGCAGGATCTCCTTACCAACCCTTAATCTGTAATTCTTTCTCCCCCTTTGTCTTCTTACTGGGCTTTTGGAATCATCCCATATGAGAGGACTGCAGCAGTGAAACATGAAGAACATAATACAGTTGTGTACACTTACCACAAATGTAGATGTTCGAGTATATTTACTGTTGTAGTCTTGGTTTCCCACCCTCCATTCCCCCTTTTTCCTAAGGCACAGACTATAGATTTTTGCTTTTTGTACAACGTGTCCAGGGTGCTGCCATTCCTTGGTTAACCTTCTTTTGGGGGCTCCTGACAGTTAAGGGAAGAAAAACTGAGGAAGTGGTGTCTGCTGCCTCCCTTTATACCTGACGTACTGACATCAGTTTTACAACTGGCGGCAGCCAAAGTCATATACAAAGGAGTCTGGTATTCAGGCAGTGAGGGCTACCGGGAACCGGATAACCCATATGTGAGGACTGCAACAGTGAATACACTCTAACATCTACATTTATGGTAAGTGTGCACAACTGTACTTTCCCTTCCTCTGGTTTCATCCCAGACATCCTCTATGGATTCTGGAGCCCAATCAGGGTCTGCCATATCATCTGTCAGAATTTCTTCATCCCAGTCTCCATGCTTTCAAGTTGACTGCATGGTTTCTTCACTTCCAGTGATAGTACAATAATCCAGGCTCACTCCCCCAGTTCGCAACATCATTTTGGCTTTCCAGAAGGCTTCCACTAAGAGGGTCTACAGAGGCAAATGGAAAAGGTTCCCTGTATGGCTTCTAAGGAGAACATTGATTCCTTCTCAGCACTTACTTCAGCTATCCTCCTGTTCCTTAGTACTCTTTTTAAAGAAAGGGTTGTCTTTTCTACTGTTAAACTTCAGCTAGCAGCAATATCCAGTTTTCATGCTGGACACAAATACATTTCTCCAAGCTATGTAAAGCCTTTATGAAGGGAATCTTCCGCCACAGACCTCCCATAAAAGATCCCTCTTCTCCTTTGGCTCTCACAGTGGTCCTTCAGGGGTTGACTCAGAAACTCTTTGAATCGGCAAATGATTGCATGATGATTTTTGGTGGCTGTCATTTCAGCAAGAATTTCTGAACTCCAGGCCTTACCAGCTAGACCTCCTTACATCATTTTCTATAGAGATAAGGTATCTCTTTGAGCTAACCCTTCCTTTCTGCCAAAGTGGCCACAGAAACTAACAATCTGAAGTAGTTTACTACATTTGGTCTTCAACCTGTGGGTTTCGGATCCACATCGGATCTGACACGGACGCATTTTCCAGCTATTGATCGGAGCTTCAATTTCCTCCCCTTACCCATAAATACCCCCTGTCGCCCTTCAGATCTCGTTTGACGCCAGCTTAGTAACAAGTGTGGTCCGAGCTCCGAGTTTATTGGGGTGTGTAAGTGAAGTTTTTTGCCAACTTTTAAAATTTCTTCTAACCTCTCTCTCTTTCTTTACCTTTCCACGTTTGCATCAGTAAAAAAAAAAAATAGTTTTTCCTCTTCTTTCTGTCTGTACTTTGTGTGTGTGTGTCTTGGCCTGGTGTGGGGATGGCAGAAGCCCCAAGAGCAAGTTTCCGAAAATGCACAGTGTGTGGCCATAAGCTGCCTCGAGAAGATGGCCACACTCTGTGCATGGTATGCCTGGCTGCAGACCACCTTAAGTCTCCCTGTTCTGTTTGTGCTGGGTTCAACCCCAGTGTACTTGAGGACAGGTGGGACAAACCTATCCTTAAAGGCTTGATTCCTCCTCAGGGACGGCAGTCCTTTCTTCCTCCTCTGGAGGAGCAGCGACCTCTGCATCTTCCTCATCTTCCCCGGCCTCTAGGACTCAAGTCCTGCCAAGAGGTCCAGGGAAGGGGATAAGTCTAAAAATGGACAGGCCTTGCAAGCAGTCCACCGATCGCTCATCACAGGCAGGGCTGCCACCCAAAGTGAGGCCTCCAACTAGGCCTGGGTCTCCTCAGCTTCAATCTCCGAGGTTCTCTCCCAAGCCCAAGGAACCCTGTAGCCGGTCCCCTGCTAGGTCCTTTCCCTACTGGCTTTCCCAACCAGTTTTGGTGGTGTCATCCCGCTCCACCAGGAGCCTTAGTGAGGCGGAGATGGACAAGATGATGCTGAGGTTTATCTGCACTCAGATCCAGATGGGGATCTTACTGGCACCCTCTCCCTCCAGAGGTGGCTCCTTGCAACCTTTTTTCTGTCTAATAACTCCGATCTGACCGGTGGTTTCAAAGTTTTTGGATCTGAGGACCCTCTGAGTCCAGGGGTCAGAGGCAATGGTGCCGTGTACCCTCAACACCGGCCGTTGACTTAAGCTTGTCGAATCCGGCTGGGTCATTTCCGAGCTCTGAGCCATAGCCTCGGGGTTAGATCTAAGGGGGTGCTTTCCTCTCAGAGTCTTTCGGAGCGAAGCATTCTCTTCAGTGTCTCCGCTCCAACACCCCTGTCGGGTCAGGAGGGAATGGTCCCTGCCAGTAGTTCACAGGAGGTTCGTTCCCACTCAGCCTTTGACATGGTGGAGTGGGGTTCTCACGGTGTTGAGACCTTTGACCATCTCATCCTCGGACTCCGTCCAGACCCTCCCGGCTCTGAGTGCGGTTCAGACCGTCTTAACATCTCCGAGACAGCCTGTGGTCGTGATGCCTCAGGTAGTTCCCCCGAGGGAACAGCCAGTAAGAGGTTTGCGAGTCCTCCCGGACGTGTAAGAGGAGGCACTTGGACTCTCCACCAGAGTCCCTCACCGAAGACACAGACTTGGAGGAAGGCGATGGTTCCCCATGGTTACCCCCCCCCCAAGGATGTCTCATTTGGAGACGTCATGGAGCTCCTCTGCCAGAGGGGGGGGTAGTCTGCCCCAAAGCCAACCTCGGACGAGTCTGTGTTACTGGAGGCATTTGGCTCGGGCTCACCTACCTCTTGGGTGTCCTCTCCTGCAGATTCTTTAGTGGATCTCATAACATCTATGGCATGGAAGGAACCAGTTATTGTAGAGCCCATCCCCAAGCACCCCAATAAAGTATTGAGCCCCCCCATCGGACAGGACGCACTGAAACAAGAGGTCCCCAGTAGATGTGATGATGGTGGCAGCCGCCACTAAGAAGGAGCTCGCTCAGGAGAAGCACCATGGTTCATCCCTCTGATCGGTAATTGAGGGTGATGGAGCATTTTGGGAAGTGAGTGTATCCTTCAGCGACCTTCTCAGTGTGGGCGCTGAACTACATGGCACATGTCATTTGACTTCAATGAGACCTTGTGAAGGAAGTCACTGAGTTGACCCCAGAGTCCATGTCAGCGGAGGACAAGATGATGATCTCCGCCTGAATGGCCACTCTTAAAGTGGTTGCGAATACACAGAGGGAGTCACAAGGTTGGCTGGGACAGGTGTTGCCATCATGCGTCATGCCTGGCTCCAGCTGTGTCAGTTCTCGGAGCCCTTTAAGTCATCTTTTACCAATGCCCCGTATGATGGTTCTTCTGTCTTTGCGACATCCGTCAGAGACACTAGTCCAGAGCGAGAAAATGGGAAGACACGGTCTGCTGTCTGGACCCACTTCTCACCCCACAAAGATCCTTTTCCAGGAATCAGCGAGGGACGAAGATGTGGTTCCGGAAGTCTCAGGCATTTTCCTGGGATGCTCAGGACTCTCCTTCCCCCAGAGGCAGAGGGGGTTATGATAGACACCACCCTAGATGCAGAGGAGGTCCAAGGAATTTCGGGTTCTAAGAACCCTTCTCTGAGAACCATGAGCAGCAGCCCTGAAGGGTTGCCCAACTGCTCGTCTCTGGATGCAGTCGGGGGTCATCTGTCTCTGCACCCAACTTCATGGGAGTCCATTATGACAGATTGTTGGGTGTTACGAATCATATCCAGAGGACACTTTGTTCTATTCAAGCAACTGCACTATCCGAACGAGTACCTCCCTAGACATTCCACCCACGCAAAGGGTGGAAGCAGCACTAGTAATCAGAAAGCTGTGGAAGAAACGAGTCATCCAGACGGTCCCCCTAAACCAGTCTGGATCCGGCATTTATTCCGGGTTCTTTTTGGTGCCAAAGAAAACCTGGGATCTCAGACCCATCTTGGATCTGTCCACATTGAACCTGTCATTAGCCAGGGCGAAGTTCTGGATGGTCACCCTTCAATCCATCCTGCCCTTTCTGCAGGCCAAAGATTGGATGTGCTCTATCGACCTCCAGGATGCGTACTATCCCATCAAGATAGACAGGAGGTCCCGGAGGTTTCTTCACTTTCGGCTGGGAGCCAATCATTATCGGATGTTTGTGTTTCACTGTTGCAGTCATCACATAGTTTCATAGATTGGTACTAGGCTATCGGCCCTAGGGCCTATACAAGTCTAGCCATAACAATTCCCTTGGTATTTCTTCCCACAATGTTTAGTTCCCTGTACACCTGTCTAGCAGGGCGACTGATCCCCGAGGTGAATTTCCCATCCAGTTGTCAAGGTTCCTTTTGAAGTGGGCCAGGAGGATCTCTGATTGACATGTATGGGCAGTCTGATGTTCATAGTGGTTCACTGTCACAGTCATTACAATTGGGGTTATCCTGCTGGCAGGCTACCTGCAGTCGGCCTGAATTCCAAAGTTTAGGTCCGGCGTCGGTTGCTATCGGCTCGTCCCTGACGTCAGTGCACCAGGGGTATAAAAGATGCAGCCGATGCCGTTTTTCTTCAGTCTTTTTTGCCATGCGGTGCCCGAAGCAAAAGCAGTTCGCAAGTGCTGGTCGGCCGACTCCTGAGATTTTCAAATTCGAATTTCAGATCCGAAGTCTTCATTAAAGCTAAGTACCCCGTTGGGGAAACTTTTTTCTTGCTCCAGACTGATGTCAGAAAAAGTTAATAATTGTATTTCTTGTGGGAAGCAAATACCTCATAAGGATTTTCATTCTTACTGTATTCCTTGCCTAGGCCCAGACCACGATGTTGCTAGTTGTCGGTTTTGTGCTAGATTTAACCAACGCACTGTTAAGCGTCGGTACGATTTTGCATTTCATTATTTTGGCAAAAGATTCAATTATATAATGCCGTCGGAACAGCCGACTACCGGAGTTTATAAAAATCGCAAAGAAAAAGAAAAGGATAGGCATCCGAGGTCCAAAACCGACGACGAGGCTTCCGCTAGGCCAGTCACCGGTTCACAGGTTCTCAGTGAGGCGCTTTTGCAGCCCCTGACACCCGCTACCTCAGAGCCACAGACCGCTCCTGACTCCCACGTGGAGCTGACTAGGCTGCTGGAAACTCAAGGTATTGGACACTCAGAAACTATTCCCTCAGATGGGTCCGGAGCCGCTGAGCAGGCATCGGCTTCTGAGGGCGTTTTCAGACCTACACAGTTGTATGTGAAACCTACTTCAGCTTCAAAGGCAAAGACTAAAGCAGCTCTGAAGACAAAGAAACAAGTACAGCATTCTCCTGGACAGGCCACCATGCCTAAAAAACAGATGCTTAAAATGGCCGAAGACGTAATTACTTTGATCAGGGGTTCCCATCCCCCTCCTGATAAGAGGCCTAGGCAAGACATAGAATATGAATCTTCAGATCAGGTTTCCATTTCCTCTGATTCCTCTTCTGAACAGGAATATTCTCTTCCTCTGTATGAGGATTCTGTTGCTGAAGAATCTATCCCTTCAGCCTCTCCTCCTGAGGATTATTCTTTTGGGGGGGACACTGCATACTATGAGGGAGCATTTCCACTGGGAGAGCCAAGATTATTCAGAATCCAAGAAAAGGCTCAGAGACTTCCTTTTATTACCTCAGCACAGGCCCCTTGCTATCCCACCTGTTTTAGACATTGTAGATGATGTATTTTCAGAATCCGGTCTGTCTCCAGACTCTCTACCACCAGCTCTTGTTAAGCCAGACAGATACTACAGGGTTCCTGATTCACATAAATTTCTTTATAAAAACCCTTTTGCTGACCCAGAAACTATCTCTTAGGGTCCCAAAGGGGGTCAAGGCTTCCATTGCAAAAAAAAAACTCTATCCCCTCTGATAGGGATTCTAGGGCCCTGGACAGATGGGGGAAAAAGATATATACTTCTGCTACCTTGGCTGTAAGTGCTTTAAATTGCCAATTTCATATGCTTAAATATCAGCAATATCTTATGCACTGCTTAAACAGAAAATGTTGACAAATTCAGAATGTGCAGAAAACAAAGAAATGCAGGATTTATTGCATGCAGCTGAACAAGTGGGAAAGCATACTTTGCAATGTGGTTTTGATTCTCTAGAGACCTCCTGCAGGGCCGCTGTTACAGGTTCTGTCCTAGAAAAACATGCTTGGTTAAAACAACAGAATCTGCCTGATCATATTAAAGCAAAACTATTAGATGCTCCATTACAACATGATACTTTGTTTGGTGTTAAAGCAGAAGAGGTGTTGAAGAAAATGGAGGACAAAGCTAAATCTATGCAAACAGTCAAGGATTTCCTGCAGCTACAGCCTCCCAGATTTAGCAGGAACTGGCCTACAAAGAATTGGTCCTTTCCAGTGTCAGACAGGTCACAAAGAGGCAGATACACCCCAGAGGCAGATCACAACCCCAAGGCTCATACAGGCCTAAACAATGGGGTGCTTCTACCTCCAAAAGCGGAGAGGAAAAATCACAGCCATACAGGAAACAGTCTCAATGACTTTCCCCTGCCAGCACCAAGCACTTATCTTCTGGCAGCCCCTCTGGGGGGAAAACTAGCTCTTTTTTCACAGAATTGGCACGTGATCACCCAGGACAAATGGGTCTTAAATATCATATCACAAGGCTACAGGTTCCACTTTCACACCCTGCCAAGGCCAAACGGTATGCCAGACCTGCCACACAATCAATGGGCAGAGGCACAAAAACAAGGTTCTTCCCTCATGGACATGAGAGCCATTCAGTTAGTACCACAGCAAGAGCAGGGACTAGGGTTCTACTCAAGTCTATTCTTGGTGCCCAGAAAAGACAAAGCCTGGAGGCCAATACTGGACCGGTCTGTCCTAAACACATTTCTGGATATTCCAAAATTCAAAATGTTAACTCTGCAGCAGCTTCTGCCCATGCTGGGCAAGAGGGCTTGGCTTGTGACTTTAGACCTAAAAGAGGCATACCTGCATGTCCCAATCAGACAGTCATGCAGAAGATACCTCAGATTTATAGCTGGCTCAATGCACTACCAATTCTCTGCACTACCCTTTGGCTTATCTACTGCGCCCAGGGTCTTCACAAAATGCCTGCCACCAGTGATTGCATTTTGCCGACAAAGAGGAATACAAATATATCCTTACTTGGATGACTGCCTTATTCAAGCAGAGAACAAGGACATTTTACTACAGCATCTGGCGTTTGTAAAAAGATTACTAACAGGTCTAGGGTACACAGTAAACGAAAAGAAATCAAAACTCGTGCCCACTCAAGAGATATTTGTGGGTGCAACCTTAAATACAACTGCCCAGATGGCTTATCTCACGCCAGACAAAACACAGACAACTGACTACTTATTTCCAGATGTTGGCAACAAAGACCCAGTTATCTGCAATAAAAATTCTGCAGGCTTTGGGCTTTATGGCATCCTGCATTCTGCTAATTCCATATGCAAGACTTTATATGAGGAAACTTCAGTGGTATCTAAAAAGTGTTTGGTCTCAACATTGCCACAGCCTGGAAACAATAAATGTTAAGTTGTCTATCTAGCCTACATTCTTGCTGGTTGGGTTGGGTTCGGAGCCGATCCTCGGCTCTGACTCGGCCATCTACTAAAGCTCGAGAGGTCTTTACTGGCTCGAGGCCTCCCCATATCCCACAATGCTTGGCTCTAGATACCCAGATCTCGTTTGCCGCTACAGCTACGAGGTTGCGATTTTACTGGCTCAGGTCGTATTATTCTTTTTTTGTATTAGCTAAAAATTTAACCTTGTACTTTTAGTATATTTAGATAGTCTTCCCTTTTAGTGTAGTTACAGTGTATCCCCTAGTTTATCCCACGTAGTAAACTCATTTTTTTGTTAGAGAGTCCCCCCCCCCCCTTTGTTTCTTCTCTTTAGTGGCTAACTTCACTCCTTTGGTACTTAATAGGAGTAGTGTTTAGCCTTATAGTATTTGTATTTTTTTTATTAAGGATAGTTGTTGTTATTAAGTGTGGTGGTAGTTTTTTGTAGTTATTATTGTTAGCTTAACTAGTGCGGGTGTGTGTGTGTTTCTGTGTGCCTTGTTTAAGCACTAGTTTAATTTTTCTCTCTTTAGTATCCCCTTGCCAGTATGTCCAAGGATACTAAAATTTTAGGCTTCAAGAAGTGTGACTCATGCTGTCAGATGGTCACACTTCTTGTGTGTATTGCTTGGGTTCCCTACACCTGCAGGACTCCTGCGTGGTCTATCACTCCTTCAGCCTGAGAGTCCTGCATTAGTGTAGGAACAAGCTTATTTTGAGAGGCTTACTCAAGCCAGAGGGATCCCCGGCGAAGCCTCAGCCTGGGAAATCCTCAAAGCCCGCCAAACCGTCGGCTCCCAGTTTGGAGCTATCGCCGGGCGGAGCATCTGCCTCTTCTTCGGTTCCGGCTGGAGCCGACATCTCTAGACCTCAGTTGGCTCCGACTTTAGTGTCGGAACCATCTTTGGGCCGAAAACGTTCTAGGTCCCCTTCCCTAGAATCGGTTCGTTCGGCTCCGAGGTCACCATTGCTTCAGTCTGAATGAAGCCATAGGTCCCACTCCTCTCAGTCCTCCAGGCTATCTGATCATGACTTGGAGAGGGTGGTCAGTAGACTCCTTAAATCGCAGGCCCTGGCCCAAATTTTAACCAGCCCTTCTCAACAGAATGTGGCTGTCCCGGTGTCTTCAGAAATTCCTCCTCCGACTCCCCCTTTGCGTTCGGAGCCGGAGCTGGTTGGGGCTCGAATCTTGGAAACGTCGGAGCTGATATCACACCTTTTGGCTCCTTAGTTGGCTCCGATCTCTTCATTGGTTCCTTCCTTGGAGGGATCTGGGTGCCGGGACTCCCTCGTCGGCTCCGAGGGGGCGAGTGGCATCGGACCCTTGTCTGACTCCATTCTCCCTCTCGGGGCTTCGGCGCAGGTGAGCTCGGCCCCGACATCGGCCTCGGAGCCGTCCCTCTTGGTGCCAGGAGGGGTTCACGTCTCCTCGGAGCGGGGACCTTCTGCTCTGCCTGATAGGGGCGCCTTCGAGGTCATGAGGAGTGTGCTGACTCCTGAGTCGGCTCCTCGATCGGCCCCTACGGCTTGTCCCCCCATGGTGCCTGCATCCGTCTCTGCCCACCCTCCTGACCTCAAGCGTGGAGAACAGATGCTCCAGGTTGCCCCATTGGGCGTATCTTCCTCTTCTGAGGCCTCCCCCCTGATCTTTCAGAGGAGCCCCCTCGGAAGAGAAAATGTAAGAGGAAACATGTCGACTCCCCCGAGTCAGTCACGTCTGATACCGACTTGGAGGATTCGGAAGGGTCCCCAAGATCCCCCTCTGAGGATGTCTCCTTTTCAGACATCCTAGAGATCCTTAAGCAGTGGGGGAACTGGACTGCCCTTAACCCTTCCAAGGACGAGTCGGTATACCTGGACACGTTTGGTTCTCGCCCTTCCACCTCCTGGGTGTCTCCACCCTTCGACCCGCTCATGGAAGTAGTGGTTCGAAGGGCGTGGTCAGCCCCGGACACAGTAGAACCAACTCCCCATAGACTCACTAAGTTCATTACAGCCCCACCCAGCAAACAATTTTTGACAAAAGGTATCCCAGTTGATGTCATGGTGGTGGCAGCAGCCACGGAGGAGGAGTTGGCTGACCCGTTGGTGCCTGTCCATCCACCTAATAGAGTCTATGACAATGGACAGGTACGGGAAGCGGATGTTTTCCTCGGCGACTTTTTCCATGCGGTCGCTGAATTATCTGCGCCACTTCAACCGCCTTCAAAGGGATCTTCTCAAGGAACTGGGTGATATCCTTCAGGATCCATCAGCTGCGGGGGCTCAAGATAAGATTAACTCCCAGCTGGCGACCCTCAACTCAATCGTCAACTCCTCCATGCGCTCATTTCTTATGCAGCCGATGGGGCGAGTAGGTCCGCAGATATAGGCGTGGCTTTGAGAAGACGTGCCTGGATGCGGTTATGTAACTTTGCTGACCCCTTTAAAGCATCCTTCACCAATAACCCCTTCAATGGTTCGGCTCTGTTTGGACCACAGGTGAAGGATACCCTTAACAGGTGTGAGCAGGAAGGCAAGACTCTCTCTGCCGTGGGAGTCCTTTTTTCTACTCCCTCTAGACCATACCCTAAAGGTCAAAAGAGTGGGAAAATGTGGTTTCGGAAACCCCAGGGAGTCGTGCCTGACACACGTGGCGAGTTTCCCTCCAGAGTCAGGGGTGGGAACAATAATAGACGCCGCCCGAGGGGCAGAGGGGGTCCGCAAAATCAGGGTAGCAGAGAATCTTTCTCTGACAAACCCTTTCAGCACCCCTGAGGGGCTGCCAGACTGTCCACCTTCAGAGGCAGTCGGGGGAAGATTGTCACTGTACCCAGAAGCCTGGCAAATCCTCACACAAGACAAATGGGTACGGCCCATCATATCCGAGGGTTACAAAATCCCCCTTGTCCACACCCCTGTACAAACAACCAAGTCCCTTCCAGATGTTCCACCTGGTCTAAGAGAACAAGCAGTGCCAGAAATTTCAAAACTGCTAGAGAAAAGGGCCATCCAGCCAGTCCCAGCAGACCAGCAAGGATCCGGAATTTAATCCAAGTTCTTTTTGGTACCAAAAAAGACAGGGGACAGGAGACCCATTTTGGATCTCAGCAGGTTAAACAAATCTGTTCAAAGAACGAAGTTCCGGATGGTCATGCTTCAGTCCATTCTACCCTTTTTGGGTCAGGACAATTGGATGTACTCCATAGACCTTCAGTATGCGTACTACCATATCAGAATGGACAGGCACTCCAGAAGGTTTCTCCTCTTCCAGCTGGGAGCCAGTCGCTATCAATTCAGAGCCCTGCCCTTTGGTCTCACCACAGCCCCCAGGGTGTTCACCAAATGCATGGCAGTGGTTACGGCTCACCTGAGCCGGCGAGGATTCCAGGTGTTTCCATATCTAGACGACTGGCTCCTTACTGCTTCCACCAGGCATCAGCTACTGCGAGCCAGGGATTATACCATCCAGACTTGCTCCGAGCTAGGTATCTCAATATATTTCGAAAAATCTGCATTGTCGCCTTGTCAGTCTATAACCTTTATAGGCGCAAGATTAAATACAAAAGATCTATGCGCAAAACTTCCTCTAGACAGTGTGTCAGACATTCGCTGGCATGTGCAGGTCTTACTACAGTGCAAGAGGATTCAGGCCAGATTTGTACTAAAAACTTTGGGTCTCATGGCAGCAGCAATCATACTAGTTCCCCTGGCTCGTTTTCACATGCGGATTCTTCAGTGGATGCTTTTTACCCAGTGGTCCTTTCAGCAATTACCGATGTCTCACAAAATAATAATCACTCAATCATGCAAAGACCACCTGGCTTGGTGGATGGTCTCCCCTCTAGTACTCCAGGGCAGACCATTTGTTCTTCCTCCTCCTGTTGCCACAGTGACCACGGATGCCTCCCTGATCGGGTGGGTGGGGGGGCATTTTCAGGGCAGGACTGTCCAGGGCACTTGGCAACTCTAGAGTACCACCTGCACATAAATGTCTTGGAGATGAGAGCGGTGCTTTTAGCATTGCAAGCTCTTCAGGACTCTCTACCCACCGGGACTATTGCAATTCAAACAGACAATATGTCTGTAGTGTGTGGTACATCAACAAGCAGGGCGGAACCAAGTCCTATCCCTTATGTCGAGAAGCACTCAGACTCTGGCAGTGGGCGATCTCCTCTCAACGGTTTCTGATAGCAACGCACATCCCCGGGAAGTCCAACATCATAGCAGACAGGCTAAGCAGAGCTATTCTCATGCCTCACGAGTGGTCTCTGTCAGTCAGTAGCGGACAAAATTTTCTGCAGATGGGGGTCGACCTTGCTACGACCTTTTCGCAACTCCTTTCAACAGCAAGTGCAACGATTTCTTCACTCTATTCCTCCTTCCCGGCCACTCCCCCAGAGACGCTCCAGTTCATGATTGGCCCTGGGGTCTTCTGTATGCATTCCCACCTTTTCCCCTAATTCCCAAGCTAATTCAGAAGGCGACCGCATCGCGTTCCAGGATGATCCTCATTGCCCCTTACTGGCCTCGACAAATTTGGTTCCCTTTCCTGCATCGTCACCTGCTGGAGCAGCCTTGGAATCTGGACCCAGTGCCAGACCTCTTGGTCCATCAGTCGGGCGCACTGCACCGATCCCTTCAGTCTCTCAACCTCACGGCTTGGTTGCTCCACTTCCATCCGTAGCCAGGCTTCCACATATTTCTCAGCCGGTGCGTGAAATCATCCTTTCTTCACACAAATCTACCACCAGGAAGACTTATGCTAGTAAGTGGAAACGTTTCTCTTTCTGGGCAGAGGCTAGGAATATAGATCCCTTTACAGCCCCTGTCCGTCACGTTCTAGATTTTTTAGCAGAACTTTTTCAAGCTGGCTCTTCATCTGCCACCATTAGGGTCCAGTTAGCTGCTATTGCAAATTTCCACGCTGGCCTGTCAGAAACCAGCATCATGTCCCACAAACTTTGCAAGGCCTTTCTTAAAGGGACTATTTTGCTTAGGTCCCCCCCAGTCAGAGATCCCCTGCCTCAGTGGGATTTAAACTTGATATTAACTTCCTTGATTCTTCCCCCTTTTTGAACCTGCGGCTTCCTGTTCCTTAAAATTACTCTCCTGGAAGACTCTTTTTTTTAGTAGCCATCACTTCAGCTGGGAGAGTTTCGGAACTTCACACCCCTTTGTATTCGTCCTCCTTACCTTGTGTTTCATAAGGATGGAGTTTCACTCAGGACTAATCCTTCGTTTCTGCCCAAGATACCTTCCGAGACAAACCTGAATCAGGCTATTGATCTACCTGTCTTTTTTCCTAACTATTCGAACAAAGCTGAACAAAAATTACACCAATTGGACGTTCATAGGCAATTACGTTTTTATTTGGATAGGACTGAGCAAACAAGAAAATCAGACCAACTCTTCCTCTCCTATGCTGAGGGCAAACAGGGACTGCCAGTTTCTAAAGTAACCTTATCCAGGTGGTTGTCCTGTATTATTACTTTGATTTATCAACTGAGAGATAAAAAAACTCCCTACTAAACCTAAAGGTCATTCCACCCGAGCGTTAGCTACTTCGGTAGCTTTTCAAGCAAGACTACCAATGGAATCTAGTTGTGCTGCAGCCACATGGGCCACTCCCCATACTTTCATTTCACATTATAAGTTGGATATGGCCTCTAGGAGTAGAGCTGATTTTGGTTCCACTGTGCTCAAGAGTCTGTTCCGATGAGCCACCCAGGACTAAGGTGCTAGGGACGCTGTCCCAACCAGCAAGAATGAAGGCGAGATAGACAACTTAACATTAAGAAGTTATGTACCTACCATAACGTTCCATGTTAGTTGTCTTCTTCTCGCCTTCTTTCTTGTGTCCCACCCTCCATCCCCTTAGCCTGGACAGACCAAGAAGAGTCCCTTTTTGAGGTATTCTTCCTCTGGCTAATTCTTATCTGGGTTACGTCATTCCTCTGTTTTACCACTGTAGGTAAACCTTGTATTTTGGACAGATGTCCTTGAAATTTTTCTATGGTGTTAGCTCTGCCAAACGAGATCTGGGTATCTAGCACCAAGCATTGTGGGATATGGGGAGGACTCGAGCCAGTAAATAGCTCTCGAGCTTTAGTAGATGGCCGAGTCAGAGCCGAGGATCGGCTCCGAACCCAACCCAACCAGCAAGAAAGAAAGCGAGAAGACAGCTGACATGGAACGTTATGGTAGGTGCATAACTTCTTATTACCGTCATTCCCTGCCTGCAACAGGAGTTTCGATGGTGGGCAAAAGCCTGTCACCACAACACGGGACAGCCATTCACCTTATCCCACAGCCAGGCAGACATTGACAACAGATGCATCAGATTATGCCTGGGGGGGCCCATATGGCAGGAAGATGTATTCAGGGCACATAGTCCGCAAGTCAAACGCATATACATATCAATCAAAAAGAGATGCTAGCTGTTCAGAACACCCTGACAGCCTTCAAGGATCTACTTCATCCAGGACAACTACTAAGGACCGACAATACTACAGTCATGTGGTACATAAGCAGGGAGGCACACATTCCTACCCCCTCTGCAGGCTAGCCATGAACTTGTGGGACACAGCATTGACTTACCAAGTACATCTGCAAGCACAATTCCTGCCAGGAAGGACAAATACTGTGGCAGACGAACTAAGCAGAAACCTAATGGATCCCCACGAGTGGAAATTGGATCCACAAGTCTTCAGCATGATAACAAGGAACTGGGGATGCCAGGACATAGACCTATTTGCCTCCCCTCACAACTACCAACTACAGAAATTCCGCACAAGGACTTATCACAAGCAAGCATGGAAAGTGGATGCTCTATCTTTCAGCTGGAAAGACCTAACAGTATATGCCTTCCCTCCTCCGCCTCTCCTCCCCAAGGTGCTCCTCAAGGTCAGACAAGAGAAACCAAAAATGATACTGATTGCCCCACACTGGCCTCGCCAGCACTGGTACCCAATCCTAAAGAGCTTGTCTCAATGCCCAGCTTGGACATTACCTAAAATTCCTCACTTAATGACCCAACAAGACAGATACTGCACAGCCAACTCAGGACTTTAAACCTGGCAGCATGGCAGATAATATAGCCAGTCAAGGCACACCTCTCTCTAAAGCAGTGATGGATGTTATTTTGGAAGCCAGGAGGCCTAGCACCAGAAAATCTTATGCAGAAAAATGGAAGAGATTCTGTGCTTGGAACCAGGCACAAGGTTTTGACAAGATTGTTCCAAATATTCCTCAGATTTTGCAATACTTAACTGAGATGCTTGATAAAGGCCTTTCCTTTTCATCAATTAAAATTCATGCCTCTGCCATTTCAGCTCATTACATTACAGAACCACCTATTTTTTCTCATCCATTACTAAGGCAGTACCTCAGAGGGGCCAAAAACATAAGACCTCCAAGGAGAGCACCAATACCTGCATGGGACCTCAACTATGTCTTGGAAAAACTCACACTGCCTCCGTTTGAACCAGGCTCTGCAGCTGATATAAAATTCTTATCCTGGAAAACAGCTCTGCTCCTAGCAATATCTTCTGCTAGACGAGTCTCAGAGTTACAGGCACTCTTGGCTGTGAAACCTTTTATCATTTTCCGTCCTGACAGGGTTTCCCTGCGGACAAACCCTACATTTATGCCTAAGGTAGTGTCCAGTGTGGCCCTTAACCAAACAATTAATTTGCCTACCTTTTATCCAAACCTACAGAATAAGGGTGAGAGAATTCTGCATTCTTTGGATATTCACAGGCAGCTACACTTCTACTTGGACAGAACCAAAGCTTTCAGAAAGGCTGAACAACTTCTAGTGGCATATACTGCAGGATCACAAGGAAAGCCGATCTCAAAGCAAACTATTTCAAAGTGGATAGGCCACTGCATTCGTTTCTGCTATTCACAGCATGGCAAATCAGTGCCTAAGGGCATTAGGCCTCATTCAACCAGAGCAGCAGCCACTTCAGCAGCCTTCCTCAAAAGAGTACCAACCAAAGACATCTTAGAGGCTGCAACTTGGAGTTCAGTGCATACTTTAACAAAGCACTATCACTTACCTCTCTACTCTAAATCCAGGGCAGGATTTGCCACTCCAGTTCTGCAGGGCCTGATAGCCTCTCCTAATCCTATTTAGCACTAGCCTCCCAACCTTAGCTTTTGGATTCAACCCAATTGTAATGACTGCAACAGTGAAACACGATGAACATAGTACAGTTGTGTACCTACCATAAATGTAGATGTTAGAGTGTATTCACTGTTGCAGTCCAGTTTACCCTCCCACCATCCCCCTTTTCTTTTGCTGGGACGTATCTGTACTTCTCTATTCTATACAACCTATTTGGTGTATTTGCTTGTAGATGAAGGAAAAGTTGTTTTTTGTGCATGCATGATTATTGGCATAATTTAGCCTACCATTTAAGGGGCACCTGACATCTGGGGCAAGAAAAACTGAAGAAAATGGCGTCTGCTGCATCTTTTATACCCCTGGTGCACTGACGTCAGGAAGGAGGTGACAGCATCTGACGCCGGACCTAGACTTTGGAATTCAAGCCGACTGCGAGTAGCCTGCCAGCAGGATAACCCCATTGTAATGACTGCAACAGTGAATACACTCTAACATCTAGGTACACAACTGTACTTTCCAGAGTATGGGGAGTCTCTGGGTCAGGAACCTATCCCTCCAGCATGTTTTGTTCATTGTGATGACGAGGTTTAGATATCTGGAGCTTGTGGTTCTCTGGGATTGGGATTTCTTTAAGTGGAGCATGTCCAACAGCTCAGGATTTGACATGGCCTTGTATGTTAAGCAGATATCACCTCTGAGTAGACAATATGCCACAGTGTATAGCTGGAGTTTTTTTTTTAGACTGTCAGCATAGGGCATCTGATTTAGACCTGTGATTCTTTTAGTGAGGTATTTCTGTCGCCTTTCCAGCTGTTGCAGATGTTCATCGTGTTATACTGCTACAGTCATCACATTTGGGTTATCCTGCCGTCGGGCAGTCCCGCAGTTGGCCGAATCCCAAAGTCTTGGTCCGGCGTCAGTTGTCGTCGCTTCTTCCCTGATGTAAGTGCGACAGGGGGATAAAAGAGGCAGCCGACACCATTTTCTTCAGTCTTTCTTGCCATGCGGTGCCCGAAGCAGAAGCAGTTAGCAAGTGCCAGTCGGCTAGCTCCTGAGATTTTCTAATCTAATTTCAGCCCGAAGTCTTCTCTAAAGCTAAGTACCCCATTGGGGAAACTTTTCTTGCCTCAGACCGATGTCAGACAAAGTTAATAATTGCATTTCTTGTGGGAAGCAAATACCTCATAAGGATTTTCATTCTTATTGTATTCCTTGCCTAGGCCCAGACCACGACATCTCTGGTTGCCGGTTTTGTGCTAGGTTCAACAAACGTATAATCAAGCGTTGGGCAGATTTCGCCCGACATTATTTTGGCAGAAAATTTAACTATAGCATGTCGTCGGAGCAACCGACATCCGCAATGATTAAAAAACGCAAGAATAAGGACAGGCAACCAAGGCCAAGACCAGATACCGAGGCCTCAGCAAGGCCTGCCGCCGGTTCTCCTGTTTTCAGCAAGGTGCCTACGCAGCCCCTGACTACCGCTGATTTAGAAATTCTGACGGCCTCCCAGACCGAATCTGCTGGGCCTCAAGAGCTGGTTCCCTCTCACCCCTCGGACGCCAACCATGACGGTGATCCAGAGATTTTGGACAGGCCTTCGGTTTCTGAAGGTGTCTTCAAACAGACAACTATCTCTGTTAAGTCTTATGCTAATCTTAAAGCCCCCTTAAAAGTTAGGAAACTGGGTCCACAGACCCCCCCCCCCCCACAGGCCCCTATGCCTAAAAAACAGATGCTTAAGATGGCTGAGGATTTAATTACCCTTATCAGGGGTTCACAACCCCCTCCTGACAAAAGGCCTAGACTGGAGGAAGATTATCCTTCCTCTGACCAAGCATCCATTTCCTCAGCTAACTCTGAGGACCAGGATTATTCCTTCCCTCCTTATGAAGACTCAGATGCTGAAGAGTCCATTCCCTCTGTCTCCCCCCCCTGAAGACTACTCTTTTGGGGAAACTTTACACACCATGAGGGAACACTTCCACTGGGAAGGCCAAGATTACTCTGACTCTAAGAAAAGACTCTGTGAGTTTCTTCTTCTTCCACAGCATAGACCCCTTGCAATTCCTCCAGTTTTAGACATTTTGGATGATGTTTACACCAAATCTAGTCTAAACCCAGATTCCTTACCTCCTGCCCCAGCTAAACCAGACATATACTACCAAGTTCCTGATTCTCATAAGTTTCTATAGAAAAGCCCTGTTGCAGACCCTGAAACCATTTCCCAGGGTCCCAAAGGGGTTAAGGCCTCTACTAAGAATCCACTACCTTCTGAAAGAGATTCCAGAGCATTAGAAAGATGGGGGAAGAAAGTGTATACGTCTGCCACTTTGGCTATGAGGGCCTTAAACTGCCAATTCCACATGCTAAAATACCAGCAGTACTTGATTACACAGTTAAAGCAGAAAATGATCCCTCAGACAGATCAACCTGATTTCAAAGAGATGCAGGATTTGCTGCATGCAGCAGAACAGGTGGGAAAGCATACCTTACAGTGTGGTTTTGATTCACTGGAAGCCTCATGTAGAGCAGCTGTCACAGGATCTGTAATACGTAGACATGCTTGGCTAAAAGAGCAAGCCTTACCAGAACATGTCAAAGCAAAGTTATTGGATGCTCCATTGCAGAAAGATGTGTTATTTGGTGTCAAAGCAGAGGAAGTTTTAAAGAAAATGGAAGAAAAGGCAAAATCTATGCAGAAAGTTAAAGATTTTTTACAGGTACAACCTCCTCGTTTCAGCAGAAACTGGCCATCAAAAAACTGGTCCTTTCCTGCATCAGACAGACCCCAAAGGGGTAGGTACAGGCCAAGGGCAGAGGCCAGCCACAAGGTTCTTTCAGGCCTAGACAATGGCATACAACAACTCAAAGAGGTGGAGACGAAAGATCTCAACCCTTCAGGAAACAAACACAATGACTTCCCTCTTCACCTGCCAAGCAAAATTGCCCTGGCAGCACCTTTGGGAGGAAAACTGGCTCTATTTCCACAAAATTTGGCGCATCATAACAAAGGACAAATGGGTTCTGGATATCATTACCCGAGGCTACATATTTCATTTTCACACTTTACCACGGATGAGAGGCATGCCAAATCTGCCTCCAAACCAATGGGCAGAGGCACAAACGCAAATTTCAGCTCTCATGGATATGAAAGCAATTCAAAAGGTACCTACAAAGGAGCAAGGTCAAGGTTTTTACTCAAGACAATTTCTAGTACCAAGAAAGGACAAAGCCTGGAGACCCATTTTAAACCTCTCAATTCTAAACACATACCTGGAGGTACCCAAATTCAAAATGCTCACACTGCAGCAGCTTCTTCCCATGCTGGGCAAGGAGTCTTGGCTGGTAACGTTGGACCTCAGAGGCATACCTGCATGTCCCCATCAGACAAGATTGCAGAAGATACCTCAGATTTGTGGCAGGTACAATGCATTATCAATTCTCTGCATTGCCCTTTGGCTTATCTACTGCACCCAGAGTATTTACGAAATGCCTGGCATCAGTAATTGCATACTGCAGACAACGAGGAGTACAAATTTATCCATATCTGGACGACTGCCTGATCCAAGCGGACAGCAAGGCCATTCTATTACAGCATCTGGCATTTGTAACAGAGCTGCTAAGTTGCCTAGGGTACACAGTAAACAAAAAGAAGTCAAAGCTAATACCCTCAGAAAACATAATATTCTTGGGTGCCAGCTTAAATACAATGGCCCAGATGGCTTATCTCACGCCAGACAAACAAAAACAACTGACTCAATACTTCAAAAAGATGGCAACTTTTACCCAGCTCACTGCAAGGAAAATCCTGCAGGCATTGGGGTTCATGGCATCCTGCATTCAACTAATTCCACATGCAAAGCTGCATATGAGGAAATTGCAATGGTACCTGAAAAGTGTATGGACTCATCACAGGCACAGCCTCGAAACAAGTATACCTCTCATTCCCTGCCTTCAAAAAGAGTTCCTATGGTGGGCTCAAGCATGTCAAATAAACAAGGGTCTTCCTTTTGTCTTAACTCCAGCAAATCAAACTATGACAACAGATTCTTCATACTACGCCTGGGGAGCACACATGGCAGGACAGTGCATACAGGGCAAATGGTCTGCAAAACAAATGCATCTACACATCAACCAAAAGGAGATGCTAGCTGTGCAAAATGCACCGACAGCCTTCAAGGACTTCTTGCATCCAGGACAACTACTAAGGACAGACAACACCACAGTTATGTGGTACATAAACAAACGGGGAGGAACACACTCCTACCCTTTATGCAGACAGGCAATGACCATGTGGAACACAACATTGACTTACCAAGTACAACTGCAAGCACAATTCCTGCCAGGAAAGGAAAACATATTGGCAGACGAATTAAGCAGAAATTTGGCAGATCCCCACGAGTGGAGACTACACCCACAAGTATTTTCAATGATAACTCAAAGGTGGGGACGCCCAGACATAGATCTATTTGCCTCCCCCAACAATTGCCAACTACAGAAATTTTGCACAAGGGCTTATCATTCCCTAGCCTGGAAAGTGGATGCCCTATCATTCAGTTGGACACCATTGACAGTCTATGCCTTCCCACCACTACCTCTCTTGACCAAGGTATTACTGAGTCGGATCAGAGAGACCACAAATGATCCTCATTGCTCCGGACTGGCCACGTCAGCACTGGTACCCATTACTAAGGACCTTGACTCACAGCTCTCCATGGATCTTACCTCAATTCCCACTTCTGTTGACTCAGCAAAACTCTCAGATCCTTCAGAGTCAGCTCAGGACTTTAAATTTAGCTGCATGGAGAATACCTTGAATTATCAATCAACACTTCTCTCAAAGGACGTCCTGAATGTCATTTTGGAGGCCAGGAGGCCCAGCACCAGAAAAACTTACTCAGACAAATGGAAAAGATTTTGTGCACGGAACCAGGCTAAAGGCCAAAATCCTTGGATACCGAACATTCCTCAAATACTGCAATACTTAACTGAGATGCTACACAAAGGCCTTTCTTTCTCATCCATTAAGATCCATGCTTCAGCCATTTCAGCTCAATACAATACAAATCATCCCATATTCTCACACCCTTTACTAAGGCAGTTTCTCAGAGGGACTAAGAATATAAGACCCCCCAGAAAACCCCCAACGCCAGCTTGGGACCTCAACTTTGTTTTAGAAAAATTAACACTGCCTCCTTTCGAACCAGCCTTCTCAGCAGAACTACAATACTTGTCATGAAAAACAGCTCTGTTGCTGGCTATCACCTCAGCACGCAGGGTCTCAGAACTACAGGCACTTATGGCAGTGGAACCTTTCATCATTTTCCATCAGGACAGAGTCTCTTTACGAACTAACCCTACCTTTATGCCAAAGGTAGTAACCAGTGTGGCTTTGAATCAGACCATTCATTTACCCACCTTTTATCCAAACCCCCAGAATAAAGGAGAAAGACTCCTTCACTCTTTGGACATTCAAAGACAGCTACGTTACTATTTGGATAAGACAAAGACCTTCAGAAAAACTGACCAACTCTTTGTATCCTATGCTGCAGGTTCACAAGGAAAGGCTATTTCAAAACAGACCATCTCCAAATGGATAGCACATTGTATCCGATTTTGCTACTCGCACCATGGGAAAGCAGTGCCTGTTAATATTAGGTCCCATTCTGCCAGGGCTACAGCAACCTCAGCAGCCTTTCTCAGCAGGGTTCCAACCAAGGACATTCTGGAGGCAGCTACTTGGAGTTCAGTGCACACCTTTACCAAGCACTACCACCTTCCATTATACTCAAAAACCAGAGCTGGTTTTGCCACTGCAGTTCTGCAGGGCATCCTAGCTTCACCTAACCCAGTTTAGTACCAACCACCCATCCATAGCTTTGGGATTCAACCCAAGTGTGATGACTGCAGCAGTATAACACGATGAACATAGTACAGTTTTGTACCTACCATAAATGTAGATGTTCGAGTGTATATACTCCTGCAGTCCAGGTTACCCTCCCACCATCCCCTCTACATACCAGGGTGTTAGTTATAACTCCATGTACATCAATCTATTGGATGCATGTCTATGTGGTGTATTTGCTAACAGCTAGTACTATTGTTTATCTACTAAGGTATTTTTGCATAGTTATTCGTATTGCCTTCCTAGTTGGGGGCACCTGACATCTGGGGCAAGAAAAACTGAAGAAAATGGCGTCGGCTGCCTCTTTTATCCCCCTTGTCGCACTGACGTCAGGGAAGAAGCGACGACAACCGACGCCGGACCAAGACTTTGGGATTCGGCCGACTGCGGGACCACCTGACGGCAGGATAACCCAAGTGTGATGACTGCAGCAGTATATACACTCGAACATCTACATTTATGGTAGGTACAAAACTGTACTTTGTCTTGTGAGGTACATACCAACCTGGGCATTGTACTCTATAATGGGTCTAATGAGGGATGAGTACAGTGGGACAATGACCTCCTTTTTTCTGGATGAAAAGCCCTTAGTGATGAGGTGTGCCACACAGAAGGATTCCTTGACTGTTGTGGCGATGTGGTTATTGAAGGTGAGATCACTGTCCACCTGTGTCCATAAGTCTCTCATCACACTTCTGGTATTTAGTGTACTGCCACCTATGTGGTAATTAATGGGTACATGCTTTTTCCAAAGGGGATAACTATACATTTCTTGGCATTAAGCTTGAGCCCATGGCTCTCATCCCTGCCAGTGTAGCCCTCAGTCAGCCCAACTATCAGAGGCTTAGTATTTCTGCGTCCGTTGCTGTCACTCCAGGATTGACGTCAGGTCATCAGTGGTATAAAAACAGGCAGCCGACGCCATTACATCAGTCTTTCTTGCCGAGGAGCCTGAAGCAGTTAACACGAGTGCCAGTTGGCCGTTACCTGAGTTTTCGTTTCCAAATTGAAGTTTACGTCTTCTAAAGCTAAGTACCGGCTTGGGATCCTTTTTTCTTGCTCTAACCGATGTCAGAAAAAGTTAATAATTGTCTCGCCTGTGGAAAGCAAATACCACACCGAGACTTTCATTCTTATTGCGTCACCTGTTTAGGCCTAAACCACGACGTTCCCCGCTGTTGCTTCTGTGCTTTGTTCAACGCCAGAACTATAGGTCCGTCTGGTGCATATTGTAGCTTGGTATTTTCGTTCTCAGTTCTCGAATTCCAATATGGCTTCGGTAAGCCATCTGACCACTGATTTTCTGAAAAAACATAAGGATAAAGACAGAAACAGACTGCACAGGTCCAAAACTGCTGACGACTGTTCCGTTAAGCTAGTCATCAGTTCTCCGATCCACAGTGAGGTGCTTTCGCAGCCCCTGATGCCCGCTTCTGTGGATTCGCAGACCGCTACCAAGACCCTTTCGGAGTCCGGTATGCAGTGAGAGTCTTCGACAAAGAATCCTGCGGATGTCTCTACCTTGGATGTTTCCAGAGCCACTGAGCAGGCACCGGCTTCCGAGGAAGTACTTTGCACTACCGATACTCGGCACAGACTGACTACTTCTTTCACGTCTACAGATCTTTCGAAAACTACAGAGTTTCTAAGGCCCAGGGTATGCACCACACCCAAAAAAACGACGATCTAAGCTCAGGCGCCCGGATTTGTCCCCAGTAGTTTTATCTAAACAAGAGTCCGATGACTGATGCATCTGAATATGAAGATACGCAACCCCTTTCTGCTTTTGAGGATTCTGATGCAGAGCAATCCATCCCTTCAGCCTCTTCCCCCTGAGGACTTTTCCTTTGGGGAAACCCTACATACTTTAAGGGAGCATTTCCAATGGGAATATCAGGACTATCGTCAGTCATAAAAGAGACTCTGAATTCTTAGATCTTCCACAGCATAGACCTCTGGCCATTTCTCCTGTTCTGGATGTTGTGGATGATGATTTTATGGAATCCAGTCTGACCCCTGACACCCTCCCTCCAGCTCCCAGGAAACCTGTCAGGTACTATAGAGTCTCTGACTCTCACAAATTTCTTTTTAAAAATCCTACTGCTGATCCCGAGGTCATCTCTCAAGGACCTAAAGGAATCAGAGCAACTTCAGCTAAGAATCCCACCCCCTCAGATAGGGATTCCCGAGCATTGGCCAGATGGGGTAAAAAAGTATACACCTCTGCTGCTCTTTCTGTTAGAGCATTAAATTGTCAGTTCCATATGCTGAAATATCGGCGGCATACCATGGAACTCCTTAAACAAAAAATATCTTCTTTCCCTGCTTGTGCAGAAAATAGAGAGTTACCAAGGGTTAATGCATTCTGCAAGTCAAGTAACTAAGCACACCTTACAATGTGGTTTTAACACCCTAGAAACATTTTGCAGGGCAGCAGTCTCTGGCTCTGTACTTAGATGGCATGCTTGGCTTAAGGAACAGACCTTGCCAGACCATGTCAAATCCAAATTATTGAACGCACTCTTGCACAAAGACAACTTATTTGGCACCAAGGCAGAAGAAGTCTTAAAAAAGGTAAAAGACAAAGCTAAATCTATGCAGACAGACTTCTTACAGGTCCAGCCACCAAAGTTCAGTAGGCATTGCACCTCCAAGCACTGATCCTTTCCTGCCCCCCCCCAGGTCAGCTCAGCCCAGACCCAGGGGAACCAGGTCCCCCAGACAGCAGCCCCAGGGAATGTAGCCCCAGGGAATGCAGAGATCTAAGCAATGGCGTTTCTCCTCTTCAAAACCAGGGAGTGCAAAACCACCCCCTTATGGTAAGAGCTCATAATGACTTTACACTTCCACCCCCTCCCTCTCCCCACCTACACTTGCCCCTAGGAGGAAAACTCTCCTTCCACACAAGCAACTGGGCCACCATCACCAACAACCGCTGGGTCCTCAACATAGTGTCCTAGGGATACAGATTTTATTTCCACACTCTTCCAATCCCAAAAGGGTTCCCTGATCTTCCCCTCAATCAGTGGGCAGAGGCCAAAAAGAAGTCCTTTCCCTCCTTTCTATGAGGGCAATAGAGCATGTTCCTGCAGAACAGATAGGCCGAGGTTTTTACTCCAGACTCTTCCTAGTACCCAGGAAAGAGGGCAGATGGCGCCCCATCCTCGATCTCTTCATTCTAAACACCTTTCTGATGATACCAAACTTCCTATGCTTTCCAAGGATGCTTGGTTAGCCAGCCTAGACTTAAGAGGCCTAACTACACATTCCAATCAGGAAATCATGCAGGAAATACCTACGTTTCAGAGCAGGATCACTGCACTTTCCGTTCTCTGTGCTTCCCTTTGGCTTATCCACTGCTCCCAGAGTTTTCACAAAATGTCTGTCTCCTGCCATTGCTTTTTGCAGACAAAGAAATATTCATATTTACCTCATACCTAGACGACTACTTGATTCAGGAAGACAGTCAGGAAAAGCTGCTTAAGCACTTGACCTTTGTAAAGGACCTACTGACCTCCCTGGGGTGTATTATCAACGAAAAGAAATCCAAACTAGTGCCCACACAAAAAATTGTATTCCTGGGAGCAAGCCTGCAGACATCCCAGATGGCATTCCTTACTCCAGAAAAACAAACCTACCCGACAGCCTACTTCCCTCATCTAGCCACCAGAACCCAGTTATTTGAAAGGAAAAGCCTGCAAGTTCTAGGGTTCATGGCTTCTTGCATTCTACTCATTCCATATGCCAGACTGCATATAAGGAAACTACAATGGTACCTAAAAAGCCTTTGGTGTCAGCACTGTCAAGACCTGGAACCTCTTATACCAGTGATACCTTGTCTAAGGAAAGATTTCCTTTGATGGGCAGCAGCATACTACCACAAAAACAGACTTCCCTTCTCTCAACCCCACGCCGCCCAGACCCTCATCACAGACGCATGAGACTATGCTTGGCGTGCACACCTTGACGGCAGGTGCCTTCAGGGCCAATGGAGCCAAATCAAATACATCTGCACATCAACCAAAAAGAGATGATGTTCTTCGTGTTTCACTGTTGCAGTCGTCGCATCTGGTTTATCTGCTTGCAGTAGTCCTCAGTCGGCCTGATTAACAAAGTCTTGGGTCCTGCTTCGGTTGCTGTGTCTTCTTCTGTGACGTCAGGTCATCAGGGGTATAAAACATGCAGCCGGCGCCATTACATCAGTCTTTCTTGCCGTGCGGTGCCAGAAGCAGTTTATAAGTGCCGGTTGGCCGACTCCTGAAATTTTCGTTTTCGAGTTTCAGAAGCGAAGTCTTCAACTAAAAGCTAAATACCCCGTTGGGGAAACTTTCTTTTGCTCTAAATCAATGTCAGTAAAAATTAATAATTGCATTACTTGTGGAAAGCAAATGCCTCAAAGATTATTATTCATACTGCATTCCTTGCCTAGGCCCTGACAACGACTTACCTCTCTGTCAGTTTTGTGCCTTATTTAAACCACAAACTATTCATCGTCTGTATATTTTCACTACTAAATATTTTGGTGCTTAGTTCATTTATCCTTATATGTCTTCGGTAAGCCATCTGACTGCCGACATTCTGAAAAAACGCAGAGATAAAGACAGAGACAGGCCACCGAGGTCCAAAGCTGCTGACAACGCTTCTCCTAAGCCAGTCACCAGTACTCAGTGAGGCACTTTCGCAGCCCCTGATACCTGCAACTTCAGATTTACAGGCCTCTACTGAGACCAATTTGGATGCCACGAGATGCTTCAACTGTGGAACCTGCGGATGTCACTACCTTGGATGGGTCTGGAACTGCTCTGCAGGCACTGGCTTCTGAAAGTGTATTCAGGCCTATGGACTTGCATATTAAATCGATGCCTCCTTCATTACTAAGGCCTAAATCTCGATCCATGTCTAAAAAAAACGACTCTAGGCTTTTCCTGGTACCCAGAAAAGACAAATCATGGCACCCAATCCTGGACTTGTCTACTTAAAACACCTTTCTGAATATCCACTTCCGCTAAAATCATATAGTCAAAACAAAGAATAATTAAAGTAAAACCAAAGCAAGAACTAATAGCGACACAGTTTTGAAATTAAATCAAACAATTTTCATAACACAATAAAATAATCACAAAATTAAATTGGTAAAAAAAAATATTAAAAAAAAACAAAAACAAAAGTAGGAGAGTTTCTGCTTTTTAAACTTTTTTTAAAAATGTACTATCACTTTAACAGTGTGATTTTTTTTCACATTTTTTTTTTTTTAATAATAATACATGCATTTAATTAATTGTTCTGTTAAAGTAAGCTCGCTGTTTTGAAGAAGCGAAAGTTTTAAAATAATCAAGTTTTTTACTTTATTAAACTTCTTTTTTTTGCGGCTGATTTTATTTTTGTTGAATATTGCTATCAGGTGGAAGAACCGTTTGGATTTTGTGTTCAGTTTAAAACACCTTTCTGGAGATTCCAAAATTCAAGATGCTGACTCTGCACCAATGACTTCCTATGCTAGACAAAGATGCCTGGTTGACAACACTAGATTTAAAAGAAGCATAACTGCACATCCCAATCAGGGAATCTTGCAGAAGGTACCTACGCTTCAAAGCAGGCTACACGCATTGTCGGATCTTCATAGTGTTTCACTGTTGCAGTCATTACTCTTGGGTTATCCTGCTGGCAGGCTTCCCGCAGTCGGCCTAAATTCCAAAGTCCTGGTCCGGCGTCGGTTGCTGTCGCTCTTCCCTGACATCAGTGCGCCAGGGGTATAAAAGATGCAGCCGACACCATTTTCTTCAGTCTTTCTTGCTGCGCGGTGCCCGAAGCAAAAGCAGTTCGCAAGTGCCGGTCTGCCGACTCCTGAGATTTTCACAATCGAATTTCAGATCCGAAGTCTTCATTAAAGCTAAGTACCCCGTTGGGGAAACTTTTTTCTTGCTCCAGACCGATGTCAGAAAAAGTAAACAATTGTATTTCTTGTGGGAAGCAAATACCTCATAAGGATTTTCATTCTTACTGTATTGCTTGCCCTAGGCTCTGATCACAACGTTGCTAGCTGTCGGTTTTGTGCTAGATTTAACCAACGCACTATTAAGCATCGGTACGATTTTGCCTTTCATTACTTTGGCCGAAGGTTTAATTATATAATGTTGTTGGAACAGCCGATGACCGAAGTTTATAAAAAACGCAAGAAAAGGACAGGCATCCAAGGTCCAAAACTGATGACTAGGCCCCCGCTAGGCCAGTCACCGCTTCTCAGTGAGGTGCTTTTGCAGCCCCTGATGCCCGCTACCTCAGAGCCACAGGCCGCTTCCGACTCCCACATGGAGCCAACTAGGCCTCTGGATACTCAAGGTATTGGACCCTCGGAAATTATTCCCTCAGATGGGTCCGGAACCGCTGAGCAGGCATCGGCTTCTGAGGGTGTTTTCAGACCTACACAATTGTATATCAAGCCAACCTCAGCTTCAAAGACTAAAACAGCTCTAAAGACGAAGAAACAAGTGCAGCATTCTCCTGGACAGACTTCCATGCCTAACAAACGGATGCTTAAAATAGCCGAAGACCTAATTACTTTGATCAGGGGTTCCCATCCCCCTCCTGATAAGAGGCCCAGGCAAGAGACAGAATATGACTCTTCTGATCAGGTTTCAATTTCCTCTGATTCCTCTTCTGAACAGGGATACTCTATTCCTCCCTATGAGGATTCTGATGCTGAAGAATCTATTCCTTCAGCCTCCCCTCCTGAGGATTATTCTTTTGGGGAAACCCTGCATACTATGAGGGAGCATTTTCACTGGGAGAGCCAAGATTACTCAGAATCTAAGAAAAGGCTCAGAGACTTACTGTTAATACCTCAGCACAGACCTCTTGCTATTCCACCTGTACTAGACATTGTAGATGTATTTTCAGAATCCAGCCTGTCTCCTGACTCTTTACCCCCTGCACCTGCTAAGCCAGACAGATATTATAGGGTTCCAGACTCTCATAAATTTCTATATAAAAACCCTGCTGCTGACCCAGAAACTATATTTCGGGGTCCCAAAGGGGTCAAAGCTTCCACTGAAAAAAACCCTGTCCCCTCAGATAGGGATTCTAGGGCACTGGACAGATGGGGGAAAAGGTTTACACTTCTACTACCTTGGCTGTAAGGGCTTTAAATTGTCAGTTTCATATGCTTAAATATTAGCAATATTTAATGTCACTGCTTAAACAAAATGTTGACAAATTCTGAATGCCCAGATAACAAGGAAATGCAGGATTTATTGCATGCAGCTGAACAAGTGGGAAAGCATACTTTGCAATGTGGTTTTGATTCACTGGAGGCCTCTTGCAAGGCCGCTGTTACGGGTTCTGTCATTAGAAGGCATGCTTGGTTAAAGGAACAGAATCTGCCTGATCATGTTAAAGCAAAATTATTGGATGCTCCATTACAGCATGATACTTTGTTTGGTGTGAAGGCAGAAGAGGTGTTGAAGAAAATGGAGGATAAAGCTTAAATCCATGCAGACAGTTAAGGATTTCTTACAGGTACAGCCACCCAGATTTGGCAGGAACTGGTGTGCAAAGAATTGGTCTTTTCCAGTGTCAGACAGGCCACAAAGAGGCAGATCTCAGCCCCAGGCTCATACAGGCCTAAAACAATGGGGTGCTCCTACCTCCAAAAGCAGAGAAGACAAATCACAACCATACAGGAAACAGTCCCAATGACTTTCCTCTGCCAGTTCCAAGCACTTAACTTTTGGCAGCCCCCTTAGGGGGAAAACTAGCACTTTTTTCACCAAATTGGCACATAATTACCCAGGACAAATGTGTCTTGAACATAGTGTCTCAGGGCTACAGGTTCCATTTTCACACCCTGCCAATGGCAAAAGGTATGCCAGACTTGCCACACAATCAATGGGCAGTGGCACAAAAGCAAGTTTCATCCCTCATGGACATGAGGGCCTTTCAACAAGTACCACAACAAGAGCAGGGTCAAGGATTTTACTCGAGACTTTTCTTGGTGCCCAGAAAGGACAAAGCCTGGAGATCAATATTGAACCTATCTATACTAAACACATTTTTGGATGTTTCAAAATGTTGATTCTGCAGCAGCTACTGCCCATGCTGGGCAAGAAGGCTTGGCTCGTAACTTTCGACATAAAAGAGGCATACCAGCATGTCCCAATCAGACAATCTTGCAGAAGATTACCTCAGATTCATAGCTGGCTCAATGCACTACCAATTCACTGCACTGCCCTTTGGCTTATCTACTCCGCCCAAGGTCTTCACAAAATGCCTGGCACCAGTAATAGCATTTTGCAGACAAAGAGGAATTCAAATATATCCTTACTTGGACGACTGCCTTATTCAAGCTGAGAACAAAGACATTCTACTAAAGCATCCGGCGTTTGTAAAAAGATTACTAATTTGTTTAGGGTACACAGTAAACGAAAAGAAATCAAAACTAGTAACCTCTCAAGAGATAATATTCCTGGGTGCAAGCTTAAATACAACTGCCCAGATGGTTTATCTCACGCCAGACAAACAAAGGCAACTGACTTCTTACTTCAAAATGTTGGCAACAAAGACCCAGTTATCTGCAAGGAAAATCCTGCAGGCTTTGGGCTTCATGGCTAATTCCATTTGCCAGACTGCGTATGAGGAAACTACAATGGTATCTAAAAAGTGTTTGGACTCAACATTGCCACAGCCTGGAAACATTAATTACCCTCATTCCCTGCCTGCAACAGGAGTTTCGATGGTGGGCACAGGCCTGTCACCACAACAAGGGCAGCCATTTACTTTACCCACAGCCAGGCAGACACAGATGCATCAGATTACGCCTGGGGGGGGCCCACATGACAGGAAAATGTATTCAGGGCACATGGCCCGTAAGCCAGATGCATCTTCATATCAATCAAAAAGAGATGCTAACTGTTCAGAATGCCCTGACAGCTTTCAAGGACCTACTTCATCCAGAACAATTACTGATAAAAACGGACAATACTACAGTCGTGGTACATAAACAAACAGGGAGGCACACATTCCTACCCCCTCTGCAGACAAGCCATGACTTTGTGGGACACAGCATTGATTTATGAAATTCACCTGCAAGCACAATTCCTGCCAGGAAAAATAAATACTCTGGAAGACAAACTCAGCAGAAACCTCATGGATCCCCACGAGTGGAAAACTGGATCCACAAGCCTTCAGCATGATAACAAGGAAATGGGGATGCCCAGACATAGATCTATTTGCCTCCCCTCACAACTACCAATTACAGAGATTCTGCACAAGGACTTATCACAAGCTAGCATGGAAAGTGGATGCCCTATCCTTAAGCTGGAAAAACCTAACCGTATATGCCTTTCCTCCACTGCCTCTCCTGCACAAGGTACTCAGACAAGAGAAGCCAAAAATGATACTGATTGCCCCAGACTGGCCTCACCAGCACTGGTACCCAATCCTAAAGAACTTGTCTCAAGGTCCAGCCTGGACATTGCCTCAAACTTCAGACTTATTCACCCAACAAAACAATCATATCCTGTACAGCCAACTCCGGATCTTAAATCTGGCAGCATGGCAGATAATGTAGCCATTCAGAACACTCCTTTTTAAAAAGCTGTCATGGATGTTATCTTGGAGGCCAGGAGGCCCAGTACCAGAAAATCTTATGCAGAAAAATGGAAGAGATTCTGTGCTTGGAACCAGGAACAAGGAATTGACACGTTTGTACCAAATATTCCTCAGATTTTACAATACTTAACTGAGATGCCGGACAAAGGCCTATCCTTTTCATCAATTAAGATTCATGCCTCTGCCATTTCAGCCCATTACAGTATGGAACCACCTATTTTTTCCTCATCCTTTAATAAGGCCAGTACCTCAGAGGGGCCAAAAACATAAGACCTCCAAGGAGAGCACCAATACCTGCATGGGACCTCAATTATGTCTTGGAAAAGCTCACACTACCTCCTTTTGAGCCAGCCTGGACAGCTGATATAAAATTCTTATCCTGGAAAACAGCTCTGCTCCTAGCAATAACCTCTGCAAGACGAGTCGCGGAGTTACAGGCACTCATGGCTGTGGAACCTTTTATCATTTTCCGTCCAGACAGGCTTTCCCTGAGGACGAACCCTACATTTATGCTTAAAGTGGTGTCCAGTGTGGCCCTTAACCAAACCATTCACTTGCCTAATTTTTATCCAAACCCACAGAATAAGGGTGAGAAACTTCTGCATTCTTTGGACATACACAGACAGCTACGCTTCTACTTGGACAGAACTAAAGCTTTCAGAAAGACTGAGCAACGTTTTGTGGCTTATATTGCAGGATCACAAGGAAAGGCTATCTCAAAGCAGACTATTTCTAAATGGATAGGCCATTGCATTCGTTTCTGCTATTCACAGCATGGCAAATCAGTGCCTAAGGGCATTAGGCCACATTCTACCAGAGCAGCAGCCACTTCAGCAGCCTTCTTGAGAGGAGTACCAACCAAAGAAATCTTAGAGGCTGCAACTTGGAGTTCAGTGCACACTTTTACTAAGCACTACCACTTACCTCTCTACTCTAAATCCAGAGCAGGCTTTGCCACTGCAGTTCTGCAGGGCCTCATAGCCTCTCCTAATCCTATTTAGCCCAGCCACCCATCCTCAGCTTTGGGATTCAACCCAAGAGTAATGACTGCAACAGTGAAACACGATGAACATAGTACAGTTGTGTACTTACCATAAATGTAGATGTTCGAGTGTATTCACTGTTGCAGTCCAGGTTACCCTCCCACCATCCCCCTTTCATTTGCTGGGTCTTATCTGTACTTATCTATTCTATACAACCTATGTGGTGTATTTGCTTGTAGATGAAAGAAATGTTTACTTTAGTGCATGCATGTTTATTGGCGTAATCTATTTAGCCTACCCTTCTGGGGGCACCTGGCATCTGGGGCAAGAAAAACTGAAGAAAATGGCGTCGGCTGCATCTTTTATACCCCTGGCACACTGACGTCAGGGAAGAGGCGACAGCAACCGATGCCGGACCAGGACTTTCGAATTCAGGCCGACTGCGGGTAGCCTGCCAGCAGGATAACCCAAGAGTAATGACTGCAACAGTGAATACGATCTAACATCTACATTTATGGTAGGTACACAACTGTTCTTTCTCTGCACTACCCTTTGGCTTGTCTACTGTGCCCAGGGTATTCACAAAGTGCCTGGCTCTAGTTATTGCATTTTACAGGTAAAAAAGTATTCAAATATACCCAAACCTGGACGATTGTCTAATTTAGGCAGAAAGCCAGGGCATACTTTAGAATCATCTGGCGTTTGTAAAAAGGGTTCTAACTTGTCTGGGGTACACCATAAATGAAAAGAAAGCACAACTGGTACCCTATAAACAAATTACATTCCAGGGAGCAAGCTTGAATGCAACTTCCAAGACGGCTTACCTCATGCCAGAAAAGCAAAATCATTTGATAACCTATTTCAAACAAGTGGCAACAAAAACCCTGCTATCTGCAAGACAAATACTGCAAGACTTGGGGTTCATGGCCTCCTGCATTCTTCTAATTCCATATGCAAGACTGCATATGAGGAAACTACAGTGGTATCTAAAAAGCCCATGGAGTCAACATTCTCACAGCCTAGAAACAATGATTCCTATCATACCTTGCCTACGCCTAGAGTTCCTCTGGTGTGCAGAGGCCCCAGAACTATCAATTGGACAAGTTTTGCACGAGGACTCCCCACAAACAAGCCTGGAAAGTGGATGCTCTGTCCTTTAACTGGAAAAACTATCCGTCTACGCCTTCCCCCAGCTGCCTCTGATATCCAAAGTTCTACTAAAAGTCAAACAGGACAAACCAAGGATGATTTTGATTGCTTCAGACTGGTCGTGCCAACACTGGTACCCCCTCCTGCGCCAGTGTGTCACAGTTGCCTCCATGGCACCTGCCTCAGACCCCTTCCCTGCTGTCTCAGCAGGAGAACCAGATTCTGCACCCTTAGCTTTCAACTATAAACCTTGCAGCCTGGTTAATTACTTACACTCACCCTTATCATCCCTCAGCAAACCTGTGATGGATGTCGTCTTAGAGGCAAGGAGGCCTAGTACTAGAAAATCTTGTGCTGAAAAATGGAAAAGATTCTGTGCCTGGAGCCAATCTCAAGGGATGAGCACAGCAGCACCCAGTTTACCTCTGATTTTGCAATACTTAACTGCGATGCTTCACAAGGACCTGTCTTTTTCCTCCTTTAAAATCCACACTTCAGCCATTTCAGCTCATTACAACACAGAACCTCCCCTCTTTTCTCATCCCCTGCTCATGCAGTACCTCAGAGGGGCCAAAAATGTGAGACCACCCAGGAGAGCTCCAACCCCTGCCCTGGGACCTTAATTTTGTATTGGAGAAACTCACTCTACCTCCTTTCAAGCCAGCTGCTACTGCAGACGTAAAATTTCTTTCTTGGAAAACAGCTTTCCTTTTAGCAATCACTTCAACTAGAAGGATATGTGAATTACAGGCCCTTATGGCAGTGGAGCCTTTCATCATCTTTCATGCGGACAGGGTGTCACTCAGGACCAATCCATCCTTCATGCCCAAGGTGGTATCCAGTGTGGCTCTTAATCAGTCAATTCATTTGCCAACCTTATTTCGCAATCCACAGAACAAGGGGGAACGGATTCTGCATTCCTTGGAATGAGCACAGACAACTTAGATTCTACTTGGACAGTACTAAACCTCGAAGAAAATCTGAACAACTGCTGGTAGCATATGCTGCAGGGGCAGAGGGGAAGGCTATTTCAAAACAAACCATTTCTAAATGGATAAGCCATTGCATTCATTTCTGCTATAAGCACCATGAAAAACCTATCCCCCAGGGGAACAAATCTCACTCAACCAGGGCTGCATCTACTTCTGCAGCCTTTCTCAGAGGTGTTCCTACCTGGGACATCCAAGAAGCTGCTGCCTGGAGTTCTGTACATACTTTCACCAAGCATTATCATTTGCCAGTTTTCTCTAAATCCAGAGCTGGCTTTGCCACTGCTGTCTTGCAGGGCCTTATAGCTGGCCCTAATTCTGTATAAACTGCTCTTCCCAACCATAACGTTGGGAATCTACCCAAATATAATAACTGCAATAGTGAAACACGAAGAACATAGTACAGTTGTGTATACTTACCATAAATGTAGATGTTCGAGTGTATTCACTGTTGCAGTTCTGGTTACCCTCCCTCCAGCCCCCTAACTTCTTCTGGCTATACCTCTACTTTCCTTTACTATGCTTAATAGCCTTTTTGGTGTGTTTGCTTTTTTTTTGGAGGTATACCTTTGTGTTTTATGTTTATTTGCTCCCCATTGGGGGGGCACCTGACATCTGGGGCAAGAAAAACTGATGTAGTGGCGTCGGCTGCATGTTTTATATACCCCTGATGACCTGACGTCATGGAAGAAGGGACAGCAACCGACGCAGGACCCAAGACTTTGTTAATCAGGCCGACCTGCAAGCAGATTACCCAAATGTAATGACTGCAACAGTGAATACACTCGAACATCTACATTTATGGTAAGTGTACACAACTGTACTTTTCCTCTGATCACTAGGATTTCCCCTTATCTACTTATGAGGATTCTTATGCTGAGGATTCTATTCCCTCTGCATCCCCCCCCCCCCCAGAGGATTTCTCTTTTGGTTAAACCTCGCATACCCTCAGGGAGCATTTCCATTGGGAAAAGTCGGGATTTCTCTGATTCTAAAAAGAGGCTTAGGGATTTCTTATTCCTGCCCCCAGCACAGGCCTTTAGCCATACCTCCTGTACTAGACATTGTTGTTGATTCCTTTTCGGAATCTAGCTTTGGCCCCTGATTCCTTACCCTTTGCTCCCAGAAAACCTGATAGATATTACAGGTTCCCTGACTCTCACAAGTTACTTTTCAAAAATCCTACTGTGGATCCTGAGACCATTTCACAGGGACCCAAGGGCATTAAAGCTACTACTGCCAAAAATCCTACCTCCTCTGATAGAGGCTCCAAGGCGCTGGATAGATGGGGTAAGAAGGTATACACTACTGCAACTTTGGCCATTAGGGCCTTAAACTGCCAGTTTCATATGTTAAAGTATCAGCAGCATATTATTGGATTGCTTAAACAGAAAATGATGTTGATTCCTGATTGTGCTGAAAATAAGGATTTACAGGATTTACTGCATTCAGCTGAACAAGTTGGAAAACATACTTTGCAATGTGGTTTTGATTCACTAGAGGCATCTTACAGGGCTGCTGTAACTGGGTCTGTACTTAGAAGTCTTGCTTGGCTTAAGGAGTAATGTTTGCCAGATCATGTTAAAGCAAAATTACTGGATGCTCCCTTAAATCAGGACTGCCTGTTTGGCAACAAGGCAGAAGAAGTTCTTAAAAAGGTGGAGGAAAAAGCTAAATCTATGCAAACTGTTAAAAGATTTCTTACAAGTACAACCTCCAAGATTTAGTATGCATTGGCCTTCCAAGAATTGGTCCTTTCCTGCCTCTTCCAGACCTTCTCAGTCCAAACCCAGATCCAGCAGAGCACCCAGGCTTCAGTCCCGGAGAACGCACAGGACTAAGAGTGGGGGGGACCTCCACTTCCAAATCTGGGAGTAATAAAACTCCCGCCTATGGTAAACTGTCTCAATTACTTCTTTTTAAAACTTCCAAGCACTTCTCAACTGACCGCCCCTTTGAGGCGAAAGATTGCTCTTCATGCAAAGAACTGGGAACTCATTACCCAGGACAAATGGGTTTTAAATATAGTGTCCCAAGGATACAGATTTCATTTCCACATGTTGCCAACACCACGCAGGTGGCCAGATCTACCCCCAAATCAGTGGGCAGAGACCCAAAAGCAAGTACTTTCTCTCCTAAGCATAGGGGCTATTCACTTGTTACCATAAGAGGAAATGGGACAAGGTTTCTACTCCAAATTTTCCTGGTACCCAGAAAAAACAATTCATGGTGTCCTATCCTGGACCTGTCTACTCTAAACACCCTTTTGGTGATTCCAAAATTCAAGATGCTGACTCTTCACCAGTTGCTTCCTATGCTAGGCAAAGATGCCTGGTTGGCAACACTAGATGTAAAGGAAGCATACCTGCACATCCCTATTGGGGAATCTTGCAGAAGATGCCTATGCTTCAAAGCAGGCTACAAGCGCTATCAGTTCTCTGCACTGCCCTTTGGGGCTTATCTACTGTGCCTAGGGTATTCACAAAGTGCCTAGCTCCAGTCATTGCCTTTTGCAGGCAAAGAAATATTCAAATATACCCATACCTGGACGATTGTCTAATTCAAGCAGAAAGCCAGGACATACTTTTGAATCATCTGGCCTTTGTACAATGGGTGCTAACTTGTCTGGGGTACACTATAAACGAAAAGAAATCACACCTGGTACCCTGTCAACAAATTATATTTCTGGGAGCAAGCTTGAATACAACTTCCCAGATGATTCCTCACGCCAGAGAAACAAATTCATTTGACTGCCTACTTCAAACAAATGGCCACAAAAACCCTGCTATCTGCAAGGCAAATACTACAAGCCTTGGGGTTCATGGCCTCCTGCATTCTTCTAATTCCATATGCAAGACTGCATATGAGGAAACTACAATGGTATCTAAAAACCGTATGGTGTCAACATTCTTAGGATCTAGAAGCAATGATTCCTATCATACCTTGCCTACGCCTAGAATTCCTTTGGTGGACAGAGGCCTGCAACCAAAACAAAGGATTACCATTCACACTACCCCCTGCCGCCTAAACCCTAACAGACGCAGCAGACTATGCATGGGGGGCTTACCTGGCAGGGAAGTGCACTCAGGGCAAATGGAACCCAAGTCAAATGCATCTGCATATCGATCAAAAAGAAATGCTAGCTGTACAGAATGCTCTGACAGACTTCAACGACCACATTCTTCCAGGACAATTAATGGTAAAGATGGACAGCACCACTGTTATGTGGTACATAAACAAGCAGCGGTGTACACATTCTTTCCCCCTCTGCAGACTAGCCATGGCATTGTGGAATACAGCCTTGAGCTACCAAGTGCATCTA